>NC_081429.1:11225950-11417840 GCF_949786415.1 Peromyscus eremicus | reverse complement strand
CCGTTTACAGCAGTGGCCAGAATCTTAATTTCACCTGTGAAATCACTATCTATTATGCCAGGGTAGACCTGGACCCCTCGGAGGGCCGCAGAAGCACGGCCAAGGACAAGCGCACAAACATTAGGAGGTAAGGGCCCTGTCACCCCTGTAGGGATGACCTGAGCCCCTTCAAGGGAGTTTAATACTGTTTCGGCGGCGGCACACAAGTCCAATCCGGCACTGCCTGGAGTTGCTCTCCGGAGGGAGGAGAATGGAACTGGGGCGGGAGAATTTGTTGAGGCTGGGGAGTTAGGGGGTGAGCGGACCTCAAGGCCCCAGGGTGCATTCTTGGAGGCATTGGGGCCAGGGGCTGGCCCCTTTGGAAGTTTCCCGGCACCCTCGGAGGAAGGGGCTGACCGAGATAATTGACTTTTGACCTGCATTCTGTAGCCCAATGACGGCCCTTGTTGCAGCGAGGGCAGAGAGTGGAAGGCAGGGCCCTCATAGAGGCGGCCTCCTGAGCCGGCTGGGCTAAGGGCGGGAGGCTGTGACCTTTCTGGGGACATTCCCTAGCGAAATGTCCGGGTTGTTTACAGAAGTAACAGGTGTGGGCTCCAGGCTGTTGTGAAGCCCTGAGGGCAGCACCTATAGCTAATCCCATGGCATGGGCGGCGCCAACACCTGAACAGAGTCTCACATATTCAGACAGGTCCGCTCTGTTTTTATGAGGGCGGAGGACTTCCTGGCAGGCAGGGTTTGCATTTTCAAAGGCCAAGTGTTTAACAAAGGTGCTTTCGTGTTCATTCGGCCCAAAAAGTCTCTCAGCTGCATCATTTAAGCGAGAGACAAAATCGCTGAAAGGTTCATCAGGGCCCTGACGAATCTTTGCTAATGAGGTGGTAGCCGAGCCCTTTTGGGGCAGGCGTTTCCAGGCCCGGACCCCCGCGTTTTGAATCTGGGCCAGGAGGGAATTTTGCCTGTGCTGCATTTGTATCATAAGCAGGGTTGCCGAGGAGTTTCTTTAATGTCCAAGTTTTTGAGGACAGCTGTTCAGTATTTTTTTGAGCAACTTCTCGAAAATTTTCTGTAAATTCTGTTTCCCAGAGGACAAAGTCACCCCCAGAAAGAGCCGCACGGGCAAGAAAATACCAGTCATTAGGGGTCAACCAATGTTCGCTCTGGTTTTCCACCAAGGCTAATGTAAAAGGAGCCGTAGGACCATACTGAGCACAGGCAGATTTCAGCTTTTCAACTAGGCGGAAATTTAATTTGTGATAAGTCTGTCCTGGCGGGGGGTCCTCTGGTGATGGCTCTTCCTCCTCCTCCCCCTCCTCCCCCTCCTCAGTTTTATCTTCCAAACCCCCTGAGGGGCCACTCTGGGCGGCTGCCTTGGATGAGTCCCCAGAGGTCTGACTCCTGGTAACAGGAAACTCTCAGTTGCTTTTTGTTGGGGTATTCTGTCATAGGAACAGAAAAGTAACTAATACAAATACTTGAAAAGTTGTCTATATGTCTATTCCAAGGCATTAATGGCCTCAAACAAATGAAATCTTCTAGGTAGTTTATTGAACCAATTTCTGGTTATTCATCCTTTTCCATCTATGTTCCTTGCTGTATAACCCTGCAGTTCTATGCTACTTATAGCCTGTGAATTCTCTGTCCTTAACTCTGGACGATGGCTATGACCAAAAAAAAATCTTTAATGGCATATGCTAATACTTCCCCCCAAAATGACTTTCCTGACAGAGTTTATTCATTCTCATTTTTCCGCCATGGTCATGAAACTATACCCATATGCCAGCATAAATTGCATGTTCAAATAGCATTCACTTGGGGCAAAGGCCATTATAGATCATCTGAGAATTAATCAACTTACATCTAGAATCATCAGGACCTCCTCCTTGCCTATGTGCAGCTGGCCACAAATAGATAAATGGCCCAAGAATAGATGGAAAAAAACTGTATATTCAGAGCTGAACAAACGTTTACTTGTTATTTTCAGGGGTGGTTTGATGTTGCTACGAGATGGTTTAATGGATATGTAAATTACTAATATAGAACCACTTGAAAATAATTATATGTTCTTACAGAATTCTATTATGTATACAATATATTTTTATTTTTATCTATCCTTCTCCTTTAAAAACTGTTTTATTTGCTTTTTTTGTTGAGACAAGATCTCACTAGTTAAGATTTACTGGACTAAAACATATATCATTGTTGTGACTCAGCATCCCAAGTGCTATTATTTCAGCATGTTTCTGTCATGTCCAGAACTAACATACATTTACAGACACAAAATTTAATTTGACAGAAACATCATGGTAAGGAGCATGTCATACAAGGCACATGGGGGTTGTTGTAAGAGACTGTGGGATAGATAAGTTAATGTGGATTTCATGTTTAGCAATGGAATTCCAAATAATAATAATAATAATAAGGTCAATCTAGAGAAATAACTTTTAAAATGAAGATTTTGTTTTTTCAGTGAAATGTTCTACACTTATATCCAGTAGAATTCATTATAAGTGGGCTGTCTTAAAGGCAACAGCCATGTTTGTGAAAGGTAGGCATAAGTTTAAATGTACTAAATATAAACACTGGTAGGATGGTGCCCATTTCACTAGGCAAAATCCAAGTTTGTTTGTGTGTTGTTAAAGTGGAAGAATTGAAAATTTTATGATTTCTGAAAATATGTATTACTGATGGAGTCCAAGTCGATTCACCTGTATAAAGCTCAAATCTGTGTACCTTCCAACTTTAAATGGAGAATTTTCTCAGGATTGATTTTACTTTTATTTATATACATGTGTTTCTGAATGCTTGCATGTGCCTTTGAATGGGGGTACCCACAGAGGCCAAAAGAAGATCTTAGATGACAAGAGGTTGTAAGTCACCTGGTATGGGTTCTGGGAACCTAACTCTAGTCCTCAGTGAGAGCAGCAAGTGCTCCCAACTGCTGAGCCATCCGCAGCCCATTTCCATTGGATTGTAATTCATATGGAGCTAGTCTCTGGGTATTCACTTTTTTATTCTGATAAACATATTGATTTTAACTCAAACAGTCACAATATTATTCTACCTCTGCACAGGGTTTATTTTTTAAATATCTCTTTATACAGGACTTGTTTCTTTGAGATAAATTCCTAAATATTCACCAGCTGACCAGGATGTTGACTTTAAGGAAGAAACCAATCACCTCTAACACTGGAAATGGCTGTGTTATCTTTTGGTTTACTATTAAGCACACAAAAATAAACGCTTAGTACTTTGCTGGACTCCATATTTCATTTTACAAGCACTTCACATAAGACTAGCTAATTATTCTTAATGATAGCATACAAACATATTTCATTGGCCATACAACAGAAACTCTGGAATGAGGGTCAGTGAGATGTCTCAGAGAAAAAAGGCACTTGCTAGTAAGAATGATGACCTGTCCTTAATCCTGAGACACAAATGGTGGAAAAGGAAAATAAATTCTCACAAAGTTGACCTATTTTCCACCCATCAATCAGTCAAAAACTTTAATGAAGTTTGCTTATTGTTAATTTAAGATATTTTTTTATTGATTCGTTGGGAATTTCACAACACGCACCCCAATCCAACCTGTTTCCCAGTCCTTCCATGTCAATCATCATCCCATGTAGCCTCTCCGCAAAAAGAAAAGAAAATATACTTTGCTGCTCCATCTTGCCGGCCTCTCTATCACATATTCATTCATTGTGGTGGGATTGGGAGCTGAAGTGTATAGCAAAGTACATCCTTTTTCTCAAGCAAATTTACCTACAAATATTCATTGCAATGAGTCATTGGTGTGGCGCAAGGCCTCTGGCTTCTCCTACTCCATCAATACTGGACCTTCACCAAAACTCTTCAAGAATTTCCTGCTGTTGCCTGAGTCACGGAGATCCTGAGGCTATGGTTCTGTAGCCCCTTCATGCCATAGATTGGGTAGATGTTGGAGTAGGCCAACTTAAAATCATAAATGTAGTTCTTGGTGGTAGTTGTATTGGACAGCATGGACCTCTACCAGGAAACCCCACCTCAGGTGAGGGGCAGGACCAGCTCTTCCATGCCCAGGTTATCTGGGCCAGCATTCTTGCACCCACACCACCAGCAGCACCACCTCACTGCAGACAGCAAGGGGCAGGGATTGCCTCTCATCATTCATTGAGGGGCAGGGCCTTCTCTCCTGCACCCATGCCACTGGAGTAAGCTCTCTGGTGATGAGAGGCAGAGCAAGCTCCTCCTTCTAAGGGCTGGTGAGGGGAAGGACTAGCACAAACAAGTGCCAGGGCAGCTCAACTGGGCCATCAGACATCTTCATGGCTCCAGGCAGCAGTCCTGTTCACAGGCATCTATGTGGCCTTTGATGGTAACATAGGCCAGGGTATCAACACAGACCCCTAGGTATGGTAGGGCCATGATAAAGTATTTTTAGATACTGGCATGAATGATGAATTTTTTGACATTGCCCCTTGAGTCCCATATCAAGGTACCAATTGTGTGTTTTGTTTTGTGAAAAGTCTTGTGGACTTTCATGTAAACAAGACACAATCTCTACCCCATAATATTCATGGTCTTAAGAATGGATAAATAAGATACAATCTCTACTCCGTATTATTCAAGGTCTATTAAGAATGGACAGGTAAGAGTATAATGTTTTTAAGTCTCTTAATATCTGCAAAGGACATTAAGAAAAGTAGAATAAGTATCAATGTCTTCCTAAATGGAGAACAGAAAGTGTTGCAAGGGGTTGTATTGCTTTACTGAAACATCTCTAAGCTCTCTTTCTTTAATATTCTTCTATATCACTGGCTGAAAAATACTGAGGGATTGGGTTACAGTATTTGATGCATTGTGGTTAATGTGGCCTCTACTGTAACTCGCCAGTCCTTCATAGCATGGCTCAAACAAGCGGCCAAATGGGCACCACTAATTCCAACACTGCTTTAAAAATCAGGTAGGTCTGTGGATGTGGCTCAAGACTGTCTTACAAATGGCATGTTTAGCATGAGTTTCGGTGGTGAACTTCTCAATTTCAAGAGTCTTGTCTGCATAGTCTGTGTTCTCTACCTCAGATGCTTCACCCCTGTGTCCTCAAATACTGACTGTTAGCTAATACGTCCTGATTACATGCCTCTGGAATCATCCAAAAACCCTAAAGTCAGACACTCTTATTTAGACGTCCACAGCATGTTTTTCCTTAATGATCTCACTATCCTATCATGTTAAGAGAATTAATTTCTGAATATCTGCCAAGCTGTTGGACCAGACCTTATGTTAAACAGTTCCATGGTCCTGATAAATAGTTCTCTATCTATCGGCTTAGGCCCACATTGGGAAAAATCCATTATGCCTCTTTCATCATTGCTTTCCATACTCAGATGCTTACATGTCCCCTCATGCTTCTCAAATCTTAATACATTGTAGTACTTTGATAATCCTTGTGACTTACAAGGATCACACCCACATGGACTTCAATAAAACCATTGCAATGTTCTCTAACCCATTTTCTATCCAATCCTTAAAATTTCCTTCTGAATAGAGTCTCTGAACACACCATCTCCACTATAAACCTTACAAAGATTTAGGTTGTGTGGATAGGTACAGTTTCTTTACCTTCTTGCCCAAATTCTTACTGTAACCTCATCTTATGACCATGTATGTTGGTTGGCTTCTATTACTATAACAAGTAACAAGCTTATAATATGAAAACATTAATCTATAGCCATATTGTTATACTGATGAAGCATCTGAAGTAGTATTTAAAAACATGCATTCTGCCTGAAGTCTACAGATACCAGTGAATTTCAGACATTTTCAATTTTAGAGGCTCTACATTTCTTGCTATGACCTTAGCCAATAATCAAATCATATGTCATTTGAATAGCTCCCAATAAAATGTTCCCAACATGAAGTAAAAGAGGGAGAATAGAAGTTATCTACACCCCCAAAAACTCCTCTTTTTATAAAACTGACAAAAAAATTTTCATAAACCCCAATAGGCATTTCCTTTTGTTCAAGGTTTCTAGAATTTAGCAAATATAAATAAGATATGTTTTATAACATCTGAGTTTTAAATAAATGATGAATGCTGCTTATTATAACATTTGGATTATATTTATAAAACTTGTTATTTATGTGAAATTAAAATTTAACTGCACTCTATCTACACATCTGGTAATATGATTCTTATTTTATCTGGCAGACCTGACCTCGTCAGAGCTGTATAATAGGGTAGCTTCTTAGTCAGCTACATCTTCCCAACATGGGCATGTCAGGATTATAAGGGTGTGGTTAGCAAAGACAGCTGGGACTGGTTGTATATGAGTCTCGGTGAGGGAATTTTGTTGCATTCTGTACATAAAATAGAAACAACAATGGATTTCAGAAAAGTAATGATGTAATTAGCTTGGAAATCTCTCTAAACAACTCTTCCCTGTTTGTGTGCAGAATGGCAAAATTAGAAAAACGGTTATCAGGTGGGAAGCTAAGACATTAGATATGTCAAAGAATGATGAAAGGCTATGGACAACTACAGAAAGAATTTAGAAGCATCTGAGAGAATTACATATGCATATTTATTTATTTTAGTTGTCAAGATTTCAGGCTGTAGAAGCAAAGTGTTTGATGTTGTCTCCTGGCTTTGTTTTTTTTTTTAAAAACAAAAAAAATCTGTGTCACCTTGTACCATATTCTTTATCTTAGTGGCTTTAGTTTTATCTATAGACAATATAATAAAATTATGTGGTTCATTATTGGCATTGCATGAGGTCATTTAACTAGGATACAATTTACAAAAACACAATGTAAATTTAATTAGTGTTAAATGCCATTATTTGTCTATTATTGGTTTTATTATTGTAAGTGATTTCTAAGTAACAGTTAAAAATGAACAATCAAGGGACTCCCCAATTTTAATTTGCACATCATCTTGCCTGATTCTAATCAAGGCAGCTTTTTACTTCCTGGTGCTGAAAATATACATCTCAGTGTAACTCTGCCTTTCATTTCTCTGACATGCTGGTTTTGATTCTTTGAGCATCTCTTCTCATACACCACAGAAAGTATACTCAGCAATCCTGGGAAACTCATCATTGCCCACCACTGCATCCCTTGATGCTCTGGTCCTAGTGGTTACCATCTCAGCAGATGAGGCAAACAGTCTTCTAACTGGCATCATTATTCTTGCCTTGTCCTTCTAGCCCATTGTCAGCACAAACAGCCAGGACCCTCACTTAGCTCAGAAACTCAGGACCTTGAAAAGGCATAAAACTTTGAATTAAATAAATTTTCAACCAAGTGCTGATATACCTGACTGTCTTCCTTTTGTCTCTGCTTCAAATGTGACTCTGTTTCACTCACTTCAAGATGCCTTGACTTCCTTTGTTTTTGTTGTTCCAGTACTCTGCAGAGCTCTTGGTGTTCATTCTGTGAAAACATTCTTCCAATGGATATATAAACGCTGAAATCATACCCACTCAATGAGTCCTAACCATATTGGCCATTTCACCCTAGCATCATTACCCAACCTGGCATTCAAGAGTCCCTCCATCCACCATTGTGACCTGTTTTAATTACAGTCTAACACAAACTATAATATACTTTTTTTCTTATCATCGTACTTTATTTTCTGACACATTCCTGCCTCCTTATCATATTAATTTATTTTTACATGTATTGATGGTTGATATCAGTATACTTGAAACAACCCCTGGATATATTAAATATTCAGGAAATGTTTGTGAAAAATAAATCTTTACTAAGCATGGCTGCACAAAGTGTCGTTCCATCTCTGACTATTAAAATAGGCCCAAATCATCACCATCTCAAGTACCTTATGATTAGTGTATTTTTTTAATTTTTCATAGCAATTCATCAGAATAACTAAAGGTAAGAGTTAAAGCTGCAGTATAACAGAGAATGTCAGAAACAGTAACCTGTGAGCTTGAGTCTTTGCTCTGACACTCACTGGCTGTGATGATTTAAACAAATGATAACCCTTCCTTTCTTAGTACCTAGTACTTCTTATTTGTGAAACTGTGTAATTATACTGTAATCTGACAGTTACATCTTTTCAGTAGTGACTATGTGTGAGATAGGATGACATCCCAAATAGAGTGTGCATTAAACAAGTATTAGCTATTGTCATTATAATTAATACATTGTCAGTTTAACTCACTATGAGCCTGAGGCTTAGAGAAGCCAGTGAACTTGGAGAAGGTCACATTGACAATAGAGACATTTGGGCCTTTGACCTCCCAACTCTTCTTTTAAACATCATGCAACAAGGAGTACAAAGGAGCAGCCCATTGGGGGGGAGATATAATGAGTTGAGATGGGGATTTATGTAGCATTACCCCAGGATATATTCTACCTAAATTTAGACTTCATAGAGAATATCAAATTTCTGGCTATATATTTAATTTTCTCTCCAAGCTGGCATGAAGCAGACTTGATCTTTGGAAGACAGCAGGGTTCATGTGATTATTTTTGTGGCTTTTGCCAAAAGCCAGTCACTTAAGAGTCTTTGTGGCAGCCGGGTGGTGGTGGCTCACGCCTTTAATCCCAGCACTCAGGACGCAGAGCCAGGCGGATCTCTGTGAGTTCGAGGCCAGCCTGGGCTACCAAGTGAGTTCCAGGAGAGGCGCAAAGCTACACAGAGAAACCCTGTCTCGAAAAACCAAAAAAAAAAAAAAAAAAAAAAAAAGTCTTTGTGGCACAGGACCAACCGCTTTATACATCAGCTGCTCTGTGAAAAAGTTGAAAATGTGATAGATTTGCTGACAAGCATATTTTATATTTGATGTGCATAAATTTTTTGCAAAGATAAAAATAGAAGCAGTTAAGAGTTACAGAGTGGCTTGTTTTTCCTTCTGTCTCTTGAATATTTTGATCTTAAGGAAGAGCAGGTGCCCTGCTGTTTTTCACCTGAGTTTACAGTTTTACCTCTGCCATACATAATGCTCTTTACAAGGAAGTATTCATACCTACTAAGTGCAAAGATGAAGTTAGTTCCCTCAAGAACAAATGGAAGAGCATGACTTGTTACATTCCCAAACAGTAGGAGAAATGGAAATTCGTGAATTTGTAGGTCTGTAGTGAAACCTTAGCACCAGTCCTAGCCATTTCTCATCTAAACCATTGCAGTGACCTCTTCACGCTCTCAGATTCACCAAGCAGTTCTTCATGTAGTAGCCAGAGTGACTTTATGGTGTTATAAACATAACCATGTTTCTCCTTCACATAAACCCCTCTAACAGCTCCTCCAACACTGCTGAAGAAAAATCCAAAGTCTTTGCAATGATCAGACAGTCCCCTACTCATGTCTCTTTCTTCTAGACCCCTTACCTACTTAATACTCCATTAACCCAGGTCTACCACTAGATAGGTTTCCTTTCCATCATACAGTCCAAGACTCTTAGTTTAGTGCTTCCCTATCGTGGATACTGTCTCCATGAATTCTACATATCTAGGTGCTTCTCAGTATTTAAAGGTCAGCTACCTTTAACTTTAGACCAAGGGTTTTTCCTATTAAATATTTTCAATCATAGGCAAGAATTTTGTCTATTTTGCTTTCTTCTGTACCTTCACTGACCAAGATAATACCACATAAAACTAGATGCCCCCCTAAATTACACTTTCTGAATGGTTAACTGTAAACTACCTACAAACAAGTGAGGAATACTCAGTGTCTGAAGAAAGTCCTACAGAAAGTTGAATGAGATGTCATATCAGAAACTATTGGGGTGCAGCCTCTTTAGTTTCCTTCCCAGGGGTACAGAAGAGATACTACTAATGGCACAAATAATCTGAGGGGAAAGAATCTAAGTACACCAAGCTCTTTTGTCCATCCACTTTATTCCTCTGAGATAAAATTCTATCTACACAGCTTCCATTTGGTTCTCATGCTTAGCTCCTCTCTGTCCGTTCACCTCCCATCCTCTCATAGTCCTAGTTTCTAACTCTTTCCATCTCACCTGATCTTTGTCTCGGTCTGTTCCTCCATCCATCTTCGTTCTCCTCCACCTCTTGGGAAACCCGTCTGTATCCTAACCATAGTAACTCTTATCATACAAAAGCCAGGCCTTCAAGGTCCCCACCAGAGCTGTGCTAGTCACCTTCATTTGCAACCCAAAAGGAAAGTGAATAAAGGAGGTGGGGTCAGATAAGGGCTGGAATAAATCACAAAAGAGATTTATGTGCTCAAAAAATATTCTTATAAGTGGTTAGGTGAAATTTTACAAGTCTATTACAAATGTGCTCAAATTACAATCTTACAGATGGTTAGGTAAAAGAGTTTATAAGTCACTAAATGTAACTGCTTCTCTATTTCTATGCAGGGCAAGGTAACTCTGCTCAGAGCTAGGAAACCTGCCTCATAGCTGCAATGTATCTGGTATACAAAAGAAAAAAAAAAACCCTTTGTTCTGAGTCAGAAGCACAGATTTAAAATAAGCAGATGAGGAACGGGGCAAAACTTGCTTTCAGATAAGATTTAGCCAAGGCATGGAGTGTTGGCAATATTTAAGTGACATTGCCAGGACTGTAAGATGATTAAACATTGCAAATCAAGCCGGTTCTCTTTGGGGATTTCTTGGCTTTTCTCTTCCTTTGATTTATTTGGTCTTCTGTTTGAGTTCCCTGTTTCCTCATGAGCACCTTAGTGATGGTAGAGTAGGATAGGCACTCAGGGATATACCACTCTTAGAAGCAGACTTGAAAAGCAAGATACACACAAGTCCACACAGCCAAAGGAAAGAAGGGAGCTTGATCAGGGTCCCAGAGTCTGGTGATTCTCTCCCTACTCATTATCTCACTGTTTATAGCCCACCCTTGCATTGTAGATCTTACATCCAAAAGCAACAGATATCAACATTTGAATTCCACAGTGTGTTCTCAGATAAGCTTGGGGTTTTCCAAGGTGTCTTATTAGAGGCTCATGAAAACAGAAGAGACAAACCAAAGTGCTGTAAGAGAAAACTTCTCTTCATCCTCTAAGTGCTGTGATGTCTCTGTTGAGAAAGAGAATTTGAAAAATAGTTGCATGTACAGTTTCAGGTACGTTATAAAGCATGCTTTTGTGGAAATTATAAATGATTCTGCAAAATTAGAAGAAAGTATAAAGAATCAGTGAGAGAACAATACAGAAGAAAGCCAGCTGAAAGCAGATTCTGAAGACAATTGGCAACTTCATGAAGAAGGCACTCAATTCTTAAACAATATGAAAGATGGAGCATTAATTATGTTTTCTGCCCTTTCCCCCTATCCATTTCTAATTGAATTCAGAGCTTTCCAAGATGAAACTTAACCTTCCTCACCCCCATTCACAACTCATACATTTGACCTTGTAAGAAAGAGGAAGTTGCATCATTAGTTCTACTTGGATGACTTTTCTTTAATCATTTGTTTCATACAATGCATTTACTAATTTAATAAATGGAATGGTCAAAGTTATCTTCTACTTCATACTCTATCTGAGACCTGCTGAGGAGAATCAAAGAATGATTCATCACGGGGAATTGTAAAAGCTCATTTACTGACACAGCATAGTTTCAGATCTGCCATTTAGGAACTGTATGATCTTGGAAAAAGCATTTTTTTCCTGCAGGAACTGAGCTCCTCCACTCTTAAAACAAAAGATTTGAGTACAAACTCCAAGGTGATGCACACCCCTTTTCACATGTTCAGAGTGTCTTTCTGACAAGGATAATTGGGACTTTTGTTCTCACTGTAAAAATCAAAACAAACATTTCAAACCAGGGACCATTGATTAGAAACATCCTTCAAGGTCTTTGGGTAATGAATTGAATCCCTGTGGACTCCTCTCTGTGAAGGAGTCACTATTGAGTAATGTCATAATAGAGTACATTAAAAGATCGATTGTGGCCATCCACTTACTCTTTTTTTTTTCTATTTTTCCCCTCCTCCCACCCCCCAGCCTTCCTCCCCTCAAACCACCCCCCCACCTCCCCCCACAAGAAGAGAAAGCCTTCTATGGGGAGGCACATCCAGTAAAGGCAAGTCCAAGCCCTTCTCCCTGCCTCAAGGCTGCACAAGGAGTCCCATCATAGGTAGTGGGCTCCAAAAAAACCCCTCATACACCAGGGATGGATTCTGATTCTACTGCCAAGGGTTGCCCCCAAGCAGATCAAACTACACAGTTGTTTCGCCATTCAGAGGGCCTAGTCCAGTTTCATGTAGGCTCCATAGCCATTGATCCAACTTTCATGAGTTCCCACTAGTTTGGTTTGGTCATCTCTGCAGGTTTCCCCACCATGATCCTAATGCACTTGTTCACTTATTCATCCACTTATTCTTATCGAAGCTGCATCTTTATGCAAGGTTTGCATCCTTGTTATTTTATTGACTAGTTATTTTATTCCTGTGAAATTCCACATAAATCTATGAGAACCAGGTCCTGTGATCAAAGTCTCCCCTGCCTCTGTTTTTTCTTCCTCCATTATAAATTTATTTGAAGGTAGAGATTGTGTTACTCAAGTGATAATAGTGATTCTCACACACAAATTAACAGGAATGGACCAATTATTTAAGGGACTTAGATTTATGACTTTCCAACTGCACTGTCAGAGGCCAGTTGTCCTTGTATTTGTTTTCAACCTCTGTAGAGGTGCAAGCCCCTCTCAGGATCATTGCTTAGCTGTAAACCAGACACATGAGCTGATTGACCAAAAGATGTGTAGTATCCCAGTCATTAAACAAGAGTCCGCTAGTCTAGCTGCCATAGACCACCTTACATTTTAATTTATTTCACATTTATTCTTGTTATTTAATTTATATTATATTGATTTTGACATTTTAATTTAAAAATTTTATAAGGGCTTAGCTTCAAAAGGTACAGAATATACCTTTTAGCACAAAGACACACATGTAAAAACACTTCATCATAAACGTCCCACTGTTTATTCACAGGTAAAACAGCATATTATGTGTTTACTGATATAGTTAGGAATTTTTCCTTCAAATTTATTTAAATAATTTTTTGTAAATTATTATTTATTTATGAAGGGTTTTATGTCAGTACTATATTTACATGTACTATATTTACATTACTGTCCTTCTCTTCTTCACTTTATCTTCACCCATGGCCACCTCCCACTCCTTTTTAAATTCATGTCCCATGTCCTGTTTTTCTTATTATTTTTACACACACACACACACACATATATGTATATATATATATATATATATATATATATATATATATATATATATATTCTTCTGAATCCATTTAGTGTTGCTGCTCAGGTATAACATTTATAATTTTAGGGCTGATCACTTGTTATTAGATCATATATTGGGGGCCTAGCTCAGGCTCAGCAGTTACGAATTACATGAAGCTTTCCATCTAGAGGTGGGGTCTTGTCCTGGAATGTTAACTCGTATTGTCACTGCTCAGGTCTTTTTTTTAGGTCGCCCTGCCATTAATATTTCACAGATGCAGCTTCTCTGTCTTATATTGAAGATGCAAGCCTCTGTCAGCCCTTTTGCTACAAAAAATGAAACAAAATGTCATCCTCAATCACCAAGCTCATACGTGAAAACCAAATCTTTAGCACACCAGATTGTAACTTTCTTTGGCTACAGGGTCTTTAATGAAATACCTAAGATAAGAATTGAATCACTATATATGACATCCTGACTAGACGAGATTGAGACACAAATATATCAGGAGGAGAGGAGCATCCAGACACAGAAAATGTGATTGCTTTTAAGGCAAGGAAGAGGTCTCCAAAGGAAACGTGCTGACTCCTTGATCTGAGAATTCTGTCCTCTTGAACTGTGTGGGAAATGATGTCCGTGCTGTAGAAGCTATGCAGCCTGCTATACTTTTGTGTTTGATGGAGTTCTCTCAGCATCCACATGACCAGGTATAGCAGAAGTCATACGAAATATGGCTTTGACAGAGAGGGTATTTAACAAAAGACTGTGTAAGCACAAGACAGAGAGAAGAACAAGGAAAAGGGTCATTTTTTTTTTTTTTTTTTTTTTTTTTTTTGGTTTTTCGAGACAGGGTTTCTCTGTGTAGCTTTGCGCCTTTACTGGAACTCACTTGGTAGTCCAGGCTGGCCTCGAACTCACAGAGATCCGCCTGGCTCTGCCTCCCGAGTGCTGGGATTAAATGCAGTAAATGTGACCGAGACCAGGCTGTTAAAGGTTGAATAGTCTACCAAAAGGACAGCACCAAGTTCTGAATCACCAAGTTCTAATACCTGTAAAATGTGGACTCATTTGGAACTTGAATATTCGTTGAAGTAATAGATAGATGAAGTCATACTAAAGTAGTGTGTACCCCTAACCTAATACTATAAGTGTTTTAAGAAGAGAAGGGACACAGATAGACAGACTGTGAAGACTGTGTTTAGAATAAGGTAATTATCTCACAAACCCAAACTCAGCAAGCACTGCCCCATCCACCAGAAGTTAAGAGAGACTGTGGTGACTCTTTTTGAGGATCTGAGAGATTTTCGAGCTGTCACCCTTGTTTCAGGCTTGTAGCACACACAACTGTGAGAGAATTCACATCTGTTATTTAAGCTGCCCTCTTTGGGGCAGTTTGTTTCTGCAAAGCTGGGAAACTAATACATGCACCCCAGAGAGTTTTAGAATGTGCTGAAGTCAGGTTATGGTAGATGGTAAGTTTTGTTTTGTTTTGTTTTGTTTTTCGAGACAGGCTTTCTCTGTGTAGCTTTGAGCCTTTCCTGGAACTCACATGGTAGCCCAGGCTGGCCTCGAACTCGCAGAGATCCACCTGCCTCTGCCTCCCGAGTGCTGGGATTAAAGGCGTGCGCCACCACCGCCCGGCTATTTACTAAGGGTTTATCGGTCTGTTTAAATTGTTTATCTGATCAGAGATTTAAGTCCAAGTGAATCAGAGACCTCAACATAACTCCAATTGCACTGAACCTGATAGAAGAGAAAGTGGGAAATAGCCTTGAAGGCTTTGGCACAGGAGATAACTTCCTAAATAGAACACAGGCAGCAGAGACACTAAGATCGACAATTAATAAATAGGACCTCATGAAACTGAAAATCTTCTGTAAGGCAAGGACACTGTCAATAAGACAAAACAAAAAAATGGAAAAAGATCTTCACCAACCCCCACATCAAAAAGAGATGACTTATATCTAAAATATATCAAGAACTCAAGAAAATAGACATCAAAAACCAAATAATCCATTTTAAAAATGGGGTGCAGACCTATACAGAGAATTCTTAGCAGAAGAATCTCAAACGGTAAAGAAACACTTAAAGAAATTTTCGTCATCCTTAGCCATCAGGGAAATGCAAATTAAAATGAATCTGGAATTCCAGTTTATATTGTCGAAGCTAAGATCAAAAACACAAATGACAGCTTATGCAGGAGAAGATGGGAACAGAGGGACACTCCTCCACTACTAGTGTGAATGCAAACTTATACAGCCATTTTTTAAATCAATATGGCTTTTTCTCAGAAAATTGGGAATCAATCTACCTCAGGACCCAGAGATACCATTCTTGGTCATATACCCAAATGATACTCAATTATACCACAAGGAAACTTACTCAACTGTGTTCGTAGCAACTTTGTCCATAATAGCCAGAACCTGGAAACAACATAGATGCCCTTAAACCAAAGAATAGATAAAGAAAATGTGGTACATTTACACAATGAAGTATTATTCAGCTGTTAAAAACAATGACATCAGGAAATTTGAAGGCAAATGGATGGAACTAGGAAAGATCATACTGAGTGAATTAACCCAAACCTAGATAAACAAACATGATATGTATTCACTCATAAGTAAAATATTAATTTTACTGTGAAGTAAAGATATTAATTGTAAAGTAAAGGATAACTATGTTACAATCCACAGAACTAGAGAGACTAGGTAACAAGGAGAGTCCAAGGGAAAATTCATGGATGTCCCTAGGAAGGAGAAATAGAGGAAATCTCCTAGGTGGACTGGGAGTGGGTGGGCAGGGGAACTTGAAGGATTGGGTTGGGGAGTGGGCAGAAGGGGCAGTTCTGAGAGCAATGACTAGAAAGGGGGGCCTTTCAAGGTCAGGTAGAAGAAGCCTGATGTAAGGGAAACTCCTAGAAGTTTACAAAGATGGCCCAGCTAAAACTCCTGGCAGTAGTGGATGCATAGCCTGAACTGACCATGCCCTGTGATCGGATTGGTAACTATCCCACTTGTCATCAGAGAGCCTTCATCTGGTGACCAATGGAGGCAGATTCGGAGACACATGGCCAGACATTGTGTGAGTTCAGGGAGTCCTGCTGAAGAGAGTGGGGAGGGATTATGAGAGCCAGGGGGTCAAGGACATCATGGGAAAACACACAGGAACTGCTAGCCTGCCTCATGTGAACTTACAGCGTCTGAAACAAAACCAGCGAGTCTGCATTGGACCAACCTAGACCCTCGGCCTATATGTGACAGTTGTGTATTTGGTCTGTTTATGGGACTCCTGGGAAATGGTAGCAGGGGCTGAACCCAGTGCTTTGGCTTGCTCTTGGGAACCTATTCCTCATGCTGGACTGCATTGCCCAGCGTGAATACAGGGTGAGGTGCTATGCTTTGCTGATTCCCATGGGAAGCTTGCCCCTTTCTGAGAGGATACAGAGGAAGGGTGGATTGTGGGAGGTGGAGAGGGAGGGAGTGGGAAGAGAAGAGGGAGGGGAGACTGCAGTTGGGACGTAAAATAAATAAATAAATAAAAATGTAAAAGTGTGTGAAACGATCAGCTTTAGATAGTAGTATGCTTATTTTCACTTTTATTTGTTAATGAATCATTAGTACCACAGAAAGAATAGTTTGGTCCAGGGCACATCCTTTTCCATTTATGTGAACTTTCACTATTGGCTGGGGCCTGTGTAGACAACGAAATATTAAGCTGCCCTTTGTTATTTTCCTTCTAAATGAAACTGCCAAAGACTGGTTTCTAAATTCCTGAGACACAGGCACCTAGATCACTTTACAAACAAACAAATAAAGGCATGTCAGGACATAATGAAGTCTGGAATGGCCTTTTTTATTTATTTAAATGTTATTCTGTTTACTACCTGAGGTGTTACAGAGAAACATCTGAAAGAACATGGATAAACTCAGAGCCTTGATTGAGTCCGTTGCTCTAATCCATTGAAGAGATCACCAAACAAGCTCCACTATAATTACAAAATCTGTTCAGCATTGCCTCTGGCTGTCATCTGTTAACTTACAGAGAAAGCAGAGATCGTTACATGTGCTCGTATCTTTCTCTAAAAAATTCAAGCCTGACCTCCACTACATCCACAGGATGATGACTTGCAGGAAACTCTAGAGGAGCCACGTTAATTATTTCCAAAGTGTTAGTATGCACCAAACATTATGAACAGTTTTCTGTATTTTAATATTTTGTGGTAGAAATCATGGTACATTGCCATCCATTTGGCTTAACTATAGTACAGTCCCTTACATTCCTAGAGTAACACTGTCAAGCAGAAAACATATGATTTACATTACTACATAACTATGCAAACATCTCACTCCAGCTGCATATTTCGTAGTCTCTTTCAATGATAGGCTTGCTTAACACACTTTACTTCAATTAATTTTAATTTTATTATTTTGGGTGTGTGAGAATGTGTATGTGTGTGCATACATATGGGTTCACATGTCCGTTACAGTCGATAACATGTAGGTGGAGATAAGAGGACAACTCTGGAGTTGGTTATTTCTGTTTTCTTACGATGGGGGAAATGTCTTTTTGTATTGTTCTGATTGGTTGATAAATAAAGCTGTTTGGCCAATGGTGAGGCAGAATAGGGTTAGGGTGGGACATTCTAATTAGAGAGAGAGGAAGGAGAAAGGCAGAACAGAGGAGACACTGCCAGGCGCCTCCATGAAAAGCAAGATGTAAAAGATGTAAAAGTACAGACAAGCCACAAGCCATGTGGCAAAAGTATAGATTTATAGAAATGGGTTAATTTAAGATATAAGAACTAAATAGCAAGAAGCCTGCCATGACCATACAGTTTATAAGTAATATAAGCCTTTGTGTGTTCATTTGGGTCTGAGTGGCTGTGGGACCGCAAGGACCTGGGAGCCGGGTGGGCACAGGAAAACATTCAGTTACACACTCATAGGTGGGTTCAGGCATGGAACTTAGGTCATGAGGCTTATGGACAAGCTCTTGTACTACAGGAGCCATCTCTCATGGCAGATGGGTGTGCTCACCTGAATAAGGAATCAGATTCTTCCTTCCACTTCTCTACCCGATTTCTCTTCCTAGCCTAGCTCAACTGTCCTTAGGTCATAGTCACAACTTCTAAAAAGCAAAAAAAAAAAAAAAAAAAAAAAAATGAGTGTGCTCCTAGGCAGATTTGCAGCATGAAAAACAAAACAAAAAAAACCTGTCTCTACCCAGAGTATTTGGAAGCCCTCCTCTACAGATCAAAAAGTAGATGGAGTACATGCCTCATGTATGCAGAGACTGGGTTTCAGTGCTGCAATCTGCAGAACAAATAAATAAAACCTTTGGTTTTCTTCCAGTATTGTAAGTGAGTAAAAGTCTAGTTCTCATTCTAATGCATTAAGAAGAAATCAGAGCTTTAAAGTGTTGTCTTACCATTTAGGAGAACTCTCTCTTTACAAATAACTGGATAAGCCAAGTTGCCCTAGGAAAGTCTGTGAACCCTCAGCCCTTCACAGTTCCTGCTGGAAGATCACTTTCCATAATCGTCAACTCCAGTGATGCTCAGAAGCTTGCCACAGGCTGTCCCTTGTGACATGCACTGTGCACACACTGTCACCTTTTACTCTGAGGGCGTATTATTACTGTTACAGTTCCAGTTTTAGGAATGTGCTTACACTGATTATGGACTTTATGAAGAACATGCCACAAAAATGGAGATTCTGTAACCTCATTCATAAAGCATGAAAGGAACACATGTATAACAAAAATTCTGCAATAATGGCCATAAATACTTCAGGCAAATATGAAATATAATCAGTAGCAACAGCAGAGATATTTGTTCATAAAAGAAGATTATGCATGGGCTACAATTGGGGCTAATACTTTCTCACTATGTGCATTAATATCAAGGTTTAGTATGTATAGTCCAGATATATGAAATAAAAAAAGGCATAGTGGTAATATATGCTAGGGAACATGGTGAATGTTGTTCTAGTCATTTGGGAGGCAAAGGAAGAACTAAAAATTGATATTAGATCTTGCCGGGCGGTGGTGGCGCACGCCTTTAATCCCAGCACTCGGGAGGCAGAGCCAGGTGGATCTCTGTGAGTTCGAGGCCAGCCTGGGCTACCAAGTGAGTTCCAGGAAAGGCGCAAAGCTACACAGAGAAACCCTGTCTCGAAAAACCAAAAAAAAAAAAAAAAAAAAAAAAAAAAAATTGATATTAGATCTCAATGTGAGGATAAATCAAATTACAAAGCAAATGAATATATATATATATATATATATTATATATATATGCTAGGTAGAATGAGTGAAGTGATAGGTTTGAGGTTTCCATGTAACTATTTTGGATGTGGCTCATTGAAGCTGGAAGCTGGATATATTCATAGAAATTTTTGTAATTAAATGATATGTTAGAAAGTCATCGATCAATATGTAATTTAAAAGTCTGATGAGTTCACATGCGACCAAATTGTTATTTTGTGTCAATATTGCAGTTCAATTCACCAAGCACACAAATTCCTCTTCCTTAACCAAAATGCAATTAGCATCCATGAAATTATACAATTTTTCCATTTTCCTTTGGCCACCTCTGATAATTGTGGCTAATGGCCATCTAAATTATTCATTTTGTATGAAGAACAAGTGATTATTCCTTTTAAAAGATGCTGTGTTCTTTTAAATTGTTTTTCTTCATTCTCCACTTGGCCCAGATCATTACTGATTTAAACATTTCTTAATGAAGAACACTGTCTTGCTGAGCCTTGGTTCATCTGAGAATTACAGGAATACTTTAAAATTCCTGAAGGCCAGAACTACATCTCAAAACAAGCTTGTGAAATGCCAGAATTCTCTATTTCTTCACCTTTTGATCCTTTTCAGAAATACATATTGATTTTGTTTTAGAAATGATGTACTCTTTGTGGACATATTTTAAACTTTCAGATCTACATACAAATATTCCTTACATTTATTATTCAATGTAGTTGCTTTTTTCAGGTAAGACACAAACAAAAATCACAAAATAATTTAAAAGACAACAACTTGGGGTATGAAAAGGAAAGTAGACAAACTACATCTCATTTTCCTCTTAGCCTCTATCTTGGTTTTCTTTTGTAAATGTAAACAGCTAAACAAATAGCTTGAGTCTAAGTGACTTGAGGTTAATCTATGTTTCCAGCTTTATTTGTATGCAGGTCACTTTCTTGGATTAATCATTCCAGTGGTGGCTATGTTCAATGATCTTGTTTGTCCTTATATGTTTTGTTGAAGAAGTATATGAAGAGAAAGAAATTCAAGCTTAAGAAATAAGGGAGGGCCAGGCAGTGGTGGCACACACCTTTAATCCCAGCACTCAGGAGACAAAGCCAGGCAGATCTCTGTGAGTCTGAGGCCAGCCTGGTCTACAGAGCGAGATCCAGGACAGGCACCAAAACTACACGGAGTAGCCCTGTCTCAAAAAATACTAGAAAAAAAGAAGAAAGAAGGGAGGTATTTCTGTTAAAATACACATTGCATGACAGTCTTTACCCAATGCCATGTCATGGTGAAAATTAAGTTTATCTCCTGATGATGTAGAGTTTTGACTCGGATGTAATGTTGTCTTCATGGTCTGCATGAATATGTGCATGAATATGTTTGACAGTCATTGCAGGCAACTGGTGATGTTCTCCTGGTATTCTGACTCAAATAACATAAAACAACCACAAGATATTCTTAATTCTATATACTTTACATGAATATTCAGACTTGGCATTGTGTTAATATTTTTTAATTTAATGGCTGAAGACTCAGTTTACTTTATGAAGTTATTTTAGTGAGCAAATAATTGCTCTTAAGTGTTTGTGAGCCTGGCTCCATGGCTCTGCAATCAGTGGGTGCAAACATACCAAATTAGAATTTGAAAGTTGCAAAATCCAGTAACATTTACTTTTCGTTCACCTGTGTTTGCTTGAGCTCATGGCTGACACAGCACGTCTCGAAGATGTGGAAATCTTGTCTCCTTGGCTCTCTTCAGCTACTAGGAATTGAATTAGAGCCCTAGAAATATCAGGACCAGGAGTCTCTTTTCATTGCTGCCCAATCCTTAACTTTACCTTACAGTTAAAAAGGAATCCTAAGACCCTATCGTGTCAAAGTTATAATCTTCTAAACATGCTAGCTATGTTATTCTGAAGAACAAAAAGAAAACCTGCCTTTTCTTTTGGTCCAAGATGCCCATGTGCCTAGTTAAGGAGGTATTCAATGAACTAAGCTTTAAGGAGTCACTCACTTAACTAACTTCTTATGCAAAACTTCAAGAAGTAATTATTTTAAACCAAAACTTTTACCATATTAATCAGATATAAATTTAATTATTATTCAAAAAAGAAGTAAATTGCAAAAGCACATAGGCACAATTCATTATAAATTCAAGAATGTAATCAATTAACACAACATAGTGTATCAATTTTAAATGAAAGTGGTTTTCTCCACTGTGGTTACAAGGTAATGGTTTTAAAATTTCTATACAAAAATTACTAGGAAGGCTTCATTAGTCATAACTGGCTTCTTTACTTATATTTCTCATATTCACATTTATTCTCATTCATTAACCAGAACAATTATTCAAGAAAATAGACATAAGGTAAAAACATACTCATTTCTATGGACAACAAACACTACCAAAAATCTTGCAGAAGTTAGAAGTATTAAGCTATTCAAAGTATTTTGTGGACATAGATTCAGTAAAGTGTTTCTGAGGAAGAGGCCCCTCAAACCATATTTGTTTCTTTCAGGCACACAGGGGTAATGGTAGCAAACACAGAAGCAGAGCGGTGAGAATTGACAAGAGCCAAGACTCCAATATGACAGCAGAGAAGTCCTCATCACCACTCAATTACAGCAGCTAACTAGGAACTTATGCTCTCTACATATAGCTCCTAATTAAAAAAAAAAAAAAAAACAACTGGAAAACTGAATTTTAGAGTCACGATATTTTCTACTTTGTGAAAGCTGGCAAAAATAAATGTGAAACATATTATGTAGACAACTTTATAAAGCAAAATTAAGCTTTCTAACAGATTTAATTTGAGAATACTGAATAAATATGTTTCCATTTGTGAAGCTATCTCATTGGTGTAGTAATTTTTTTTTGGACTGCCAAACAGCTCCCAAATAAAGACACAGAGACTTGGTATTAATTATGAATGCTTGGCCTTAGCTTAGGCTTGTTTCTAACTAGCTTAAATTAACTAGCTTAAATTAACCCAATTTCTATTAATCTCTGTGCTGCCCCAAGGCTTGTTTATCTCATCTACATACTGTCCATCCTACTTTCCTGTTTCCTCCATGGCTGGCTGGCCGGCCCTCCGCTAGCTGGTTGGCTTCCTTTTTCTCTCTGTCCACCAGCCCTGTCTATTCCCTCCACTGCCTACCTATTGGCCGTTCAGCTTTTTATTAGGCCAATCAGGTCCTTAGTCAGGCAAGGTGAAACAGCAACACATCTTTACATAGTTAAACAATTATTCTGCAACACAAACAAATGCAACACATCTTTGCATAGTTATACAAGTTTATTTATTCTATTCCATAGCAGACTGGTTCAATGTTTAATTCTGTTTAACATTTACATGAAGTCAACCAATCCACAAAACAAGTACAGATTTCCCAGCATGCTATATATCTTTCATAGATACAATGAACATCACTTAAATCCTTCTCTCTGTGTACCATTAATTATCATTATGCCATTTTAGAAACAATATTTTCCCCTTTACATTTTGTTTCAAGTCCTATGTGTAGTACTTTAATTTCCAAAAGGTTTCCATTTCCTGATCCCAAAATGAGGCTTTATCTTTCCTCCATCTGATACAACAGCAGGTATTTATTTTTTAAATGAAACTAAAGTCAGTTTTCTCAATGATCATGGGTTTCCTTGTGTGTTCATAGGTATCTTATCTGTGGCTGTGGACACACTCTACTTAAGAGCATGCCAGCTTTGGCTTGAATTATTGTGATGTTCTATTGCCATTGATATGACAAAAATAGAGCTGATATTTATGGTACATTTATTCAAGTCCAGATATTTGCTGCCATGTCTATTTCTGGTTTTGGAATTGCTAATAATTCATTGGTGATCTTGTAAAAAAAAATCACAGGAAAGCCTCAAGAACCTAGCTATTTGCATGGTACTTGCTGAGAGAAAACACACTTTGTACATGCCAAATATTCCATTCATTTGCAAATTGCTGTGCTCATGTTTGTCATTCTCTTGAGAGCATCATATTATAATAATTTTTTAAGATTTAAAAATTATTGTAAAGTGTGTGTGTGTGTGTTTTAGGTGGGGATGTGTGCACACATGAGTGCAGGTGCCATGAAGTCCATTGGCACCAGACCACCTGAGTTGGAGTTAAAGGCACTTGTAAGTGGTCTGATGTGAGTTCTGAGAACCAATCCAAACTCAGTCCTCTAGAAGACCAGTTTCTGCTGATCCATCTCTCTAGTCACAGTCTGGCAAATTTCTCTCTGATCCTTGTACAGACTCTAAAGCACATTGGCATGCTCTTCTTTTACCCAAAAGCCTGTGACAACATCTCATGAATCATTAAGAATTCCTGGTTCTTAGCAGCACATTGAGCAGCCTCTGAAGTAAGCATCCAGCTGATCTTGGTGTTCCCATTCTTTTTCTCTCCCACCTTCCAGGGTGAACTCACTGCCTTAGCACAAATACATGAAATCATATTGGCCACAGGTGAAGGCATGCTATTAAACATACATACACCAGAAGAGACATAATCCAATGCAGGGAATGAAGTGACTATATGCAGATGGAAGTTGTGAAGGCTAAAAATCATATTCTCATCTAACTTGTATTCCAGGATGCTTTCCATGACAGTGAAAAACTGATATACTCATGTATAAGATTTGGGGTGTTCAGACAGCTATACAGTCTCACTGTTTAGAAGGCAAGTAAAGGTTCTTTGAGAGAATTAATTATTTAACATCCAGAGAAAGTGAATTCATAAAAAGAAGAGCCTGAAAAACAATTTAAATATTTAAGTATAGGAGCTGATCGCCTCGGGTTTTATTTGTTTCCTAGATATGGATAATTATGATAAAGATCACATGAGATCTAGCTGTGTTTTTTTTCTTTTTTACAAATTTTGTCTTATCAAATCTTTACCTTACCCCAAGTCTTATAGCTATTTTTATTCCAGTTTAATACATGCAAAAAATGATCTTTAAGATAATTTTTTCTCAACTTTAAATACAAAATGTTATCACCCAATCCTAATTTTATAGTCTCCAAAGCTCTTCATTCAGTAAAGTCATGCTTATTTTATTCCGGAACAAAACAGTAAAAATATAGTATAGCTTTGAACTGATTTTAATTGGAAAGGTTAAACGCAATGAAAAGGACAATTCTAAATGTATATGACTGAGAAAAATAATGAGTTATTTAAATAGTTGTAGTTGATTACTTGACAAGTATTCATGTTATATAGAAGGAAAATGATACCATTTCACATGGCGAACAGTTGTTGGGATAATGTGTACTCTTCCTCCTTAATAATTACATGTTCTGTCTTGTCTCTTCAGCACAAGTCCAAGTAATTAAAGTACATTAGCTGCCTTGTGGGAAGGACATTTGGTTTTAATTAACATTAGACAATAAGACAGGCAATTTGGTTTCTATTACTATTCACTATTCGATGTACACAACACTCACATGCAGTCTCCACACAGAAAGGGCACCGTGAAAGGCAAAGCAAAAACTCTGGGGCTGAGTCACTCTACATTTCCCTAATGTATACAGAACATTTTACAAAAAATTTCCTTCTTTTCTTGGACAATTTAAAAATTTTGTGGCACTCTAATGTGAAAAGGATTGTAAAGCCGGATTCAGTTTTATAGTAATTGTTCCAAAAGTAAGCGTATAATCTTTTCATTTTGTATCTGGCAAGATTAAAAATCCAAAATTCAATGGCAAGTAGGGCCTCCACATTTATTCATGTGAATTTAAACTATAAAGAAGTAAGAATGATACTTAAGATTTGCTTAATATATTTTGGTGAAATGCAAATTCACATTATAATTGACTAAAGTATCAATCACATTCATTTGTTATAGGCTAGAATTTCATTGAGACTGCCTGTGTGAAGTCGAAAAACCTCTTTCCTTGCCATAAGGATATTCACTATCTATGTTTGTTTTTCTACCTAACAAATCACTTTAAATTCACTAGTTAAAAATAGCAAGCATTTCATCAACCAGTGATAGGTGATCTTACAGTAGCGTGGCTCTACCTGGAGGAAATCCTTGTTCTCCCTGTGTCTCCGTCTCCACCATGCCAGCCAGAAGCTGCTTACATGGTAAACTTGAAGGCCACCTCTCCTTTTCTCTCTCACACACACACCACACCACCAAAAAGAAGACAAAGAAAAATGTTACCTAAACCAATGAAACAAAGGTACAGAGTCTGTATGCTATCATATTCTAAAGTCTACAATTAAACAAAGTCAGCAAAGCAGACGTGTTCATAAAGAAAGTAAAGGAAACCTCATGACTGATTGGAACTTGAGTTTGATCCAAGTTGCAAGGAGGTGAACACGAGGAGTTAAAGACCATGGTCCAGTAAATCATTTTGCTTCACTATGTCAGAAAACAGGGAATTTTGTTGTTATGTTTACTTTCAAATTATTTTACTTATTGTGTTCATTTGATATTATTCATAATAGTAAAACAAAAATATGATAAACAATATTTATTTGTATTAAAAATATGCTTTGCATGATACTTTATTAGGATATATTCATTAACAATACAATAAAATAAATTTTGTTCATAATTAGTTCTCTTGATAATGGAGTATACTCTAGAAAATTGAGATTTCTATGAAGAAAACAGTGGCAGAAGAAAATAGGACCATTGCTTAGGTCTTCACACCTTTTAGCCTTCAAACATCACAGCCAGTATTTCATTGCCTTCACATACAACTGAAATTTTAGATTTTCTGTGTCTCAGCTCTGCTAACCTGAGACTGCATCAGCTCTTCGTGGTTTTGCCCCTAATCTTGGAGGTGGGTTAACTGTCATCTCTCTGGGTCTTTGGTTTCCCAATCACTCTGCAGAATTTGAGATATGTTAGTCTTCCTAATCATGTGAAAAATCCCATAAAATAAGTGTTCTGGTACATATTTTATTAAGCATATATAAAAATAGTTCATATGTATGTGTATATGTGTGAATATATAAAGATAGATAGGTACATGGAAAGGTCGATGGAGATCTTCTATGTCTACAATTGATTTTCAGATACAATAAGAAACCTGTTTCTTGAATTCCAGTACATTCATGAAGTTTAGTGAGACATTCTATTCCAATTTTCATATTTTAATGTGTTCCTCATTAAAAGCAATAATTTAGATATATATGAGAGAATAAAATATGTAACTACTGCACAGCATGGAAAATTGCCACTCTAGCCAAACTTTAAAACTTTTTGATGAGAATTAAAATAAAATATACATTCTAAAATAATTTACTAATAATGAGCATAGATGTATTTGATTAAAACAATGTCTCATGAACATTAGATGAATGAAAATAAGAACAAAAATGCCTTTCTAATACAAGAAAAATGATTGTGTTCTTATTCTGATCCCATTTCTGTGCTGCATTATAATTCTTTCTTTGTTTTCTTGTCCGTTTTTGGGATTGTTGAGACTACTCCTGTGTATTCCAGACTGACCTAGAACTCACAGTGTAACAGAGGCTGACAGGGAACATCTGATGATCCCTCTGTTGCCTTCACTCTCAAGTGCTTGGAATACAAGGCTGTCCTGTGATCCTCCCTGGTTTATTCTGTAACCCAAGGTTTTGTGAATGCTAGGCAACCATTTAGCAAATGGAACTACACCTTTCCTACCTTTAAAATGTAGTTAATTTATGTCTAACCTGATAGTATGAATATGATTTAAAGGAGAAAAGTCATGTTCAGGAAGAAATAATAAAGTTAGCAACAACCCTTTACCTATTTTACACAGTAAATGTCATGTAGATAACCAACTACTTGATTTACAATTTACACATGTACAATAAGTATATGTGTCTATATACTACATTTTCCTGCAGACTCTGATACTAATTACATTACAAATAGAAGAGTTTAAAGACAAGGACAAATCCTTTCATGTAACACACAATCACTAAGCCTAACAGCTTATTATCCAAACAGAACTGAAAATAAATTTGTGAATGTATGTATGTTTTTATAGAAGCTACAGATTTGAAAGATAATAAGTTCAATTTTCTTTGATTCTGAAAATGTTATAATTAATGTTTCAATTTAGAAATTTTAAGGTTTCTTTTAAATATATTTACTTAAAGAACAATCCAATTATTTTTAATGTAATATACATACAGATTTTTCTTAAATGTATAAAACCATGAAGTATTTACCAACATGAATCAGAATTTAAATGTCAAAAAGAGAAAGCTATGGGTTTTCTCCTAGATTATCTTCAAAAACACACAGGTATATACACCATACCCACAGACATGCACACAGAAGTGCACATGTGCCATACTGGCAGGTAAAAAGCTACCATTAGCCTGGTTGAAGGCTTAGTCTTTTCCACTTTTATAAAACAAGAAATTTTCATTTTTTTAAACCCCAAAGAATAATGTTATTCTCCTATTTAATAGTTGGAATTTTGAGCATTAGAAAGTTTATGTATCTTTTTGCATGCTTTAGTAAGACAAACATTTTAAGGGGTTTATCTTAACTCATGTTCTCAGACATTATAGCCCATGGTGCCACAGCATTGGTTGTCTCCTTTGGAAATATCACAAGGCAGAACAGAGTTGCTATGCTGCTCCATGATAGTGCTGTTTCCTCATAACAGGTGAGAGAGAAGAAAAAGAGATGCGTGCATGCGCGCGCGCGCACACACACACACACACACACACACACACACACACACAGACAGACAGAGAGAGAGGGAGGGAGGGAGGGAGGGAGAGAGGGAGGGAAGGAGGCAGAGACAGAGACAGAGACAGAAACACAGAGAGAGGCAGAGAGAAAGACACAAAGAAAGATAGAGACCAAGAGATACAGAGAAAGGACAAGCAGTTACATAATAGACCCTTCAAAGGTATACCCCTAGTTACCTACTTCTTCCAGCCAGACCTCAGCCCTAACAGTGCAATTTGTATGAAGTCATTAATGGATGTTAGTGTGCTTATGATCTCGTTGCCCCAATATGCCACCAGCTAGATACCAAACTTTCTTATTAAAAATAGGCTTATAAACTTTATTATAAAAAAACTTTGCAAATAAATAAAAACATCACATTCCAAAATTAACCAGACCCAAAGTCTATACAGCTCAGTGAACTTCTAGACAGTTAGAGTAGGCATTCAGAGCAGAAGATGTGAAACTTCACCTTAAATTTTACACATTTGGGATCAAATGCATTTTAGGTTCTTACCCTCCACTAAAACCAAAACAAAAGAAAAAAACTATGACAAAGTTAGAACTAGAAATGCAATTATTTTTATCTTCTTCTTCCTAAAAAAACTATTATCTGTACTCTGTTATACAAACACATCATTTCCCCTCAAAAGTACAGAATGTATTATAAATTCTCATTTAGAACATGTGAAGTCACGTGTTTAAAATATAGGTATGAATCACAAGTTAAAGCAAAATATGCTAGTGAAACAGTGGGATGAAATGTAGAAGTAACCAACAATTATCTGATTGGATCTAAGACCCACTCACTGTGATGAAACTTATTCCAATATTGCTCATGTGTCCAAGAACCTGAGAATAGTTAGTTTGTGGACCTAGGGGAAAACCAACACTACTGTTCTGCTGAAGGAGCACAGCCATGAAGTGACTCCTGACAACATTCTGCTGTAATCATAGATCAGCGCCTTGCTCAGCCTTCATCAGAGAAGCTTCCTCCTGCAGTGGGTGGAAGCTAACACATAGACCCACAGCTGTACAATGTGCAGAAAGTGAGACATCTTGGAACACTCAGTCCTAAATGGGTGTCTCCACTAAATTTCCCTGAAGCCTCAGGGAACCCTGTAGAAGAAGAGATGGAAGGCTCTAAGAACCAGAGGGATAGAGGACATCAAGAAAACAAGGCCTTCTAAACATGTCTAAAATGTCACACAGGTAAAGTCACAGAGACTGGTAGCATGCACAGGGCCTGCATGGGCCTGTGCCAGATAGGGTACCAGAGCTGAGATAAGAAGTGGACACAGGCCCCCATTTCTATCCCAGAATCTGTCTCTAATTAATAACCACTCACAAATGAAAAACTAGTTTTCTCCAATGGAGTCTTACTAGGGACACAAACCACTCTTAAGGATGGATCCCTTGCCAAGCAGTAGATGGCTAAAACAAAATGAACTTAAGGGTGTTTTTGGAGGTTCTTTGTCTCATAACACTCAGTCAGGATATTTGTTTATGTACTATATTATTTATTTATTTTACCTCATAAGTCCCCACATATATATTATGAATTCCAGTTTTGTGGGTTTTTTTATGGGAGCTTTGTGTGTGTAAATATGTGTGTCTTTGTGTCTATGTTTCTTTCTATTTTTCTTTGGCTCCTCTTCTGTTTATTTGTTTTTTCCTGTTCCAACTTGTTGTTTTTATTTTGTTTTCTTAGATGCTTAATTGTTTTCTAAGGAGAGACATAAAGGGTATAGATTTGGATGGAGGGAGGTAGGTAGGTTTTAGAAGGAGTTGGGGGAACAGAAAAAATGACCAGAAAATATTGTATAAAAATGTATTTTCAATTCAAAAGTAATTAGGACTACCCATAATTGACATCTTCAGGCTGGTTTGATATTGGTGTTTTCTCTTTGTGGCAAAAATGAACAGTTTCCTATGGCTTCAAGAAATGAAAGATCATCTGTGAACTTCTTTCAGACTCAGTAAAAAACAAGACATTAAATGTTGCTTTAAAATTTGTCTCTTCCTAATTTCTCCTGGATATGAAATAGAAGAGCCTGTTTCTCAAGGTCCAGAAGAAAATAAGGTTTGGAGAGCAAAGCCTGGGAAGCAGACAAGGGCCTTTTAATGGGTTTCCTAGAGCCTCTGTAAGGATGTTCAAGGTGTAGAGAGGTTTCAAGCAAGACATAATGATAGCTGACAGTACTAAAATGAACCTTCACCAAGGGGATGCCATGGACATTTGTAACCAAATATCAATAGTATCAAAAACTGAATTTCAAACAGCTTAATATTTGAAGGAATTAGCTTCCCAAATAAATAAAATCGGAACACTGACCTCTGTGCTCTTTTTGCCTTGTTTTATTAGGTGGATAAAGTTTTAATTCTATATATTATGATACAAAGAGATAAAGGGAAGGATGTAATTCAGGTAGCAGTTGTATTTCAACAGTGCCAAACAGTTCTGCTGCAATTTTAATGGGCATTATAACCAAAGGTATTATCAAATTCAAACTTGGCTTAATCAGCAAGTCATATGATGTTATATTTAATATGAAGATATTACTTTTCTCAGAAAGCTTAGTTCCCTATTTTCATCAAGTGCATGCTTCATATATAGTTTTGAATTTTAAATACAATATTATAAATTTTCTTCACCTGTGTTTGGCTTCTTGGTCTCAAATCTTTGAAAGGATATGAAAATACAGAGCATAACTCTAGGCATTGTTTAGCTATGTAGAGTATATTTAGAAAAAATGCAATACTAATGATTAAGTTTATATCACATATGAACGTAGTTTGGCCTTTATATTCCTCAGTTTGCTGACTATTCAAAACATAAATAAATTAAATGACATTTGTTATCTTTTCAAAACTCAGTTCATTTTAATTTTGCCTTGTCGGATACCATTCTTTCTTTTTCCTTTAGCTGTCTTGCTTTTGTCTCTGTCCTTCCTTTATTCTTTTGCTATTGTTGTTGTTAATGTTTTTAAATATAGGAGTATATATCTGTGTACTAAAATTTCCAGAAACAACAGAAGCTATGTTGCAGTTTCTACAAGATATTTTGACCAGTTAAAAGTTCCTGAATTGTGAATAGCTGGAATGAATCTGGAAGTTTTCCTGTGTCCCACCCAGGGCCTGCAGTTGGGACGAATCTCTCCCACCCGCTTCCTGCAGCCGCTTGGTCCCAAATAAACATACAGAGGCTTCTATTATTTTCAAACTATCTGGCCTAATAGCTCAGGCTTCTCACTAGCTAGCTCTTACATATTAAATTAACCCATTTCTATAAATCTGTATTTTGCCACGTGGCTTGTGGCTTACCAGTACTTTTACATCTTGTTTCTCCTGGGTGGCAGCTAGCAGCATCTTCTTCCTCTTCTTTCTCATCCCACTATCTCTCTTGGATTTCCCTATCTGGCTCCATCCTACCCTGCCATAGGCCAATGCAGCTTTATTTATCAACCAATTAGAGCAACACATATTCACAGCATACAAAAAGACATCCCACAGCCCTGGAATGTTGTGATCTGGAGTCAAATTATCTTTGTGTACTGTTAGCTACTTTAATAGCCAGTCATTGTGAAGTTTTGTAACTGACCTATCATCCTTGTGGCTGTCATCAGATTGAGATGTCCCAGCTTAGTGGACTATTAGCTGGTACCACCACCGAGAATGGCATCAGATAATATCTATGTGGGGTGAGCAGACAAAGTGTTGAATGAATGCATGTTGTTGACACAGGCACAACCATGTCAAAGAGCCTCAGTGCTTCAGACCTATGGGAATTATAAAATTATTACCATGTTGGAACATGGACTTGAGGTCTCCTGGATCCATTTTCCTGTGCTGTGAACACTAATATTTGGCTCCAGAATAACATATATCTTAGTCCCTTTGAGGTGAAAGTTGCAGATTTTTTATTGATATATTTCTTAGAATACATTTAGAATTGCAACTATAGGTAAAGTTTTTTCATTTTTACTCGTATCTTCTTACTTTTATTTTAGCCCAAATGACAATACCCAAAAATAAACTAGTTAAAATAAAAAGACACTTTCTTCATCTTTGAAGTAAAATATAAGCATAGGATGGTTTAAAAAAAAATCTGTCCTGATGTCACATGTGTATTCCATGAATTGCTACTCATGTGAATAAACAGTTGGCATTCCAGAGATGTCAGGTTGGGGGCATAAAGCATATGATGTCAATGAACTAAGATGGGCAAAAGGTAGCTGTGTATCTCATCTACCCATTGAATAGTCTTTAGTACTTTATATCTTCTGATATGAAAGCTGAAAATCTGTGAATCACATTGACAACCTCCAAATCATCATTATACTGGTCTTTATAATCTTAGGTATGGAGTTATCATTTCCAACACTAATATGAGCTTCTGGAAATTTCTTCAAGTTATAATTATTAAAAACTAAGTAATGAATATATGGGAAGACTATGCAATTTAATGGACCAGTGAATATAGTCCATAAAATCTGCTTTTGAAATCATCACCATGAAAGTACTTGTAAAACAATTATTAATCTATATCTTTATACGTCTGTTAGAAAAATGAATGGCTTCAGCCAGGCATGTTCTATGAAACATTGACCCATTTGTAAAAACAAAAAATCATTTTACTCCTTGATCCCATATTATCTTCAATTTATTTCACCTTCTTCCACACTAGTAAGAATAAATCAGTTGTCTCTTTATGTTCCTGTAGGACTATTTAAATACATATAGTTGCAGTATTGCTACTGTGGCATGACCACTTCCAAATATTCTTTTGTTTCTTGTTGAGGACAAGGACTTATGGCATTATTGTTTTTTCAAGTACTCACTTCATTTATGCCATAAATCATGACTGATAAATTGAATATGCTTCAAAGTGTTTCTGTGAAGAATTTCTGGCTCATGATAGAACTCAATTTATTTTTGCTTAATTCACTGTAATTTCTGATACTTCTTTAACAAAAAATGCTAAGTATCTAATAGTAGCATTTTGAATCAACCTCAAGACTCTCTTTTTAAGGAAAATAGTGTAAAAACGCCAAGTTCGTGTATTTTTATTTTCTTGAAATTTTGAGGCCTCCTGTCTTAGAAGATGTTTATTTTCATGTAAGAGTTATTAGTTATTTTGGAGTTGTGATAGCCAAATACTTAATTAAGCACATCTTAAGGGGGAAAAGGTTTATTTTGTCTCATGGTTTCAGAGTACTTACAGTCGATCACACTGTGGAAGGTGTGCTAGAGGACTCAAGACCATCACAGAATGGAGAAGAGGCTCTATGTATTTTATTTTATTTTTTATTGTTAAAAACTTTTTTATTAAGAATTTTTAAATCATTTTATGTACCAATCACAGATACCCCCCCCCCACACACACAGCCTTCCATTGCAACTCACCCCCCCCCCCCCCCACACACACACTATTCCCTCCTCTGAAAATGTAAGACTTCCCATGAGGAGTCAGCAGAGCCTGGTACATTCAGTTGAGGCAAGCCCAAGCCCTACCCCCTGCATCAAGGATGTACAAGGTGTTCCACCATAGTTAATGGGTTCCAAAATCCAGCTCATGCACCAACGATAGATCCTGATCCTACTGCCCTGAGGCCGCTTAAGCAGATCAAGCTACACAACTGTCTTGTCTGGCCTAGTCAAGTCCCATGGAGGCTCCACAGCTGTTGCTCTCTCTCTCTCTCTTTCTCTCTCTTTCTCTCTCTCTCTCTCTCTCTCTCTCTCTCTCTCTTTTCATTTTTCTTTATTAAGAAATTTTCTACTCACTCTACATACCACCCACAGATCCCATCTCCTCCCTCCTCCCACCCTTCAGCCCTCCCTCCCAAGCCACCCCACATCCCCACATTCCCCAAATCAAGGTCTCCCATGGGGAGTCAGCAGAGCCTGGCACACTGAGCCTTGGCAGGTCCAAGCCCCTCCCCACTGCACCAAGGCTGCGGAAGGCGTCACAACACCGGCACCGCTCTATGTATTTTATATAGCTCTACAGACTAAAAATCAGAGCAAAAAGACTAGAAGATCAGCGCACATAATTTTCAAAAGCCCAATCCTTGTCGCCTCCTTGTATACACCACACCTCTTTCTTGTTGTCCAAATGCAAAGTGCCCAGGGTCTCTTTAGTGACACTAATTTCTTTTATAGTTATAACTGTTTCATCTGTGCTTGCTTTTACTGTGACATTAATCATGTCCATACTCTTTATCTCATCAAAACACACTATTTTAAATCTCTCTACTTTACTCTGTTCTTAAATCACACTAGAAACTTGGCTAAAAGGAGAGAAAAATAATTATGACAAAGTCTAAATATTACACTGTCTGAAATTTTCTTTTCCTGAATAAGTAAGTGCACAACTTTCATATTCAACTTTATGACAGCTTTCAGGACAAGGGCAAAACATAGACATATTCTTTGCCAGAATGTAATAAAAAATGAATTCCAGTTCATTTCCTGAACAGATTTGCCACTTGTGAAACCTTATTGGTACAGCCTCTACTCTGCACATTTCTACTGGCATTCTATACATTTCAGCTTCCACTAGAATGGACCATCAAACTCTGTAGAATTCTAGGGTTTCTTGAACCCATGTCTTTTATCTCTCCATGTTCCTTTCACAAAGAATATCCAATGTCTCCAACGTCATACAAATTATATGTGGCAGAGTATTATGACATCCACAATTTCAGCCATTATACAACATCTCTTTTCATCACTGCAGTCAAATTCTTAGCAGAAACAAGTGTTGGGAACTAGCATTCTATTCACTATGTTTGGGAGGGCATAGCTAAGTTCATAGCTGTGGGATCATGTGGTGGTCCCCTCAGAGCCTGGCCAATCAGGAGAAGAGACAGCAGAAAAGAATATGGTGTGTATGACTTCCAAAGATCTGCTTCAAATGACACACTTCTATCAACCAGTCCCCACCTCCTAAAGGCTCCGCATTTACAAAACAGTGCCGCCCCCTGGGGACTAAGACTTTGAAACATGAGCCCATCAGGAACATATCAGATTTAAGCCATAACCATGATGTTGGTTTCTTATTAACACCACCAATTTGGCTTTTTCAACTTTTCTTTCAGCCAGAAGTGGCTCATCATGATTCATTCCCAAATGTGATATCGACTGGGATTGTCAGGTAAATTACTTTATGAGAAAAAAAACGACCTATTTTTTTTGCTTTGTTTTGGTTTTGGTTTTGGTTTTGGTTTTTTTTTTTTTTTTTTTTTTTTTTTTTTTTTTTTTCTTTATGCTACTTTCACTCAAGAATAATTATATAGAAAGCTATAAGTCTACAACATTTTCCCAATGTAACCACTATGCTTCTTCTAAGTCTAACTTAGTATGCCAGTTAAGTCAAGCTGACATTATTTCATCCACCTAGGCAAGTATTAATCTAATAATTAAAAAAAATAAATTACAAAAAAAACAAAAAAACAAATGAGTAGAAAAGTGAAATTTTAATTTAAACTATTTTCTCAACAGCATCAAAAATCTTTAGTAAAAGAATCTGTCACAATTATCTAGAAAAAAGAAGGCTGACAAGAAGGCTCAGTAGATACAGGAACTTACTGCCAAGCTTGATGATGAGAGTTCAGTTCCTGAATCTACCTGATGGGAGGAGAGAACCAACTCCAGCAAGGTGTCTGTCCTCCAAATTCTACATGGGTACCCTGTTTATACCCCAAGTTAACAATAAATCTGAAAATAATCAGACCAGGAGACTGAAGACGTAACTCAGCAGTATCATGCTTGCCTGGCTCGTATGAGGACCCAGGGCTATTAATCAGCTTACACACAAAGAAACTGCTCTGTCCACCTAACACCATGTGGACAGCTTAAAAACAACCACAACTACTAAGAAACAATATTATTTGGGTGACAGAGTAGCTGAGTGCCTGCACACCTGCATAGCATAGGAGGCTCTGGGTTCAATTAAAAGGGCCCACCTTTTAATTATATGTTATTGATTCAGCAAAGATGGTATGATTAATAGAATGTTTCCAGTTATATTTTATGACACTTGAAAATGTGTCAAGTAAAGATACGTTCATATATTGAGAACATTATTGATAATAACATTGTTACACAAATACAGCATACAATGGATATCTAAATTAATCAATGATCCAGCATTTGTAATTAATTGGGAAAGATAATAAATTTTGAGATGTTTTAATCAAAAAATAAAATATTACTAATATTTTAAAATTAAAATGTATAAAATATTAGAAGCAGTGGAGAAATAATTCCAATAGCAACTGGAGACTAAAACCATCATAACCTCTGTGTAAATTTTCAGACTTTAACAGAAGAAGGCAGAATATATATTCATGATGCAAATTGCCTGAACGGTGGATCATGAGAAACCCTAGGACATTCAAAAGAGTACTATCTTTTAAAAGACTCCAGGAGGGAGGGCTGGGAGATGGGAGGAGGGAGGAGATGGGATCTGTGGGTGGTATGTAGAGTGAGTAGAAAATTTCTCAATAAAGAAAAATTAAAAAAAAGAAGACTCCAGGATAAAAACTGATTACCTTCCATCCCATGTCAATCCCACTTTTAAAATATATAGGATTCTACTAACCTGGTGAGCATAGCAGAATTCTATAAACATATCATCGTATGGAAAAATATGAAACTCAATCTTTCTTCTTTGAATAATCCATTTCAAAGACAGTAAAACACCATTATCACTTGATCATACCATTTCTAATTTGTATAATTCTGAATGGATTTTCTATTTAAAAAGTTTGAAAGACATAGCCTTAGAATACTTGATTAGCACTCAAACTCTTTGGTTCCAGTCACAGTACTGAAAAACAAAATTATATTTTAATTATTGGCATTTTTCTTTCTAAATACCTCCTAAAACATGATCCCAATAAAAGTTTATAAAATTTGATAGAATATTATACAGACTCTTATAACTACAGCTTTAAAATAATAGTCACTGACTGTGCATGAGGATCTCTGCATGGCCCTGCTGGGGGGACGTTCACTGACTTTGACATCAAGTGAAGCACTTGTCCCCATAGGTCCTTCTTTATTCTCTTCCCCACATCTTCAGGATCCATTTGAAGAACGACCTTGCTCTCCCATGTGACTTTCTTATATGACTTACTTGTTTCCTTTCCATATGAATAAAGAACATTTTATTGTAAAAACCATCACAAAGCTAGATTATTGTAGCCACTAAAAAAAACCACGTGTCCAGACCCAAAATCTGTACATCTTTCATTAACTGTTTTTTGTTTTGTTTTGGTTTGGTTTTGGTTTTGGTTTTTTGAGACAGGGTTTCTCTGTGTAGCTTTGGAACCTGTCCTGGAACTCACTCTGTAGATCAGGCTGGCCTTGAACTCACAGAGCTCCACCTGCCTCTGCCGTCCAAGTGCTAGGATTAAAGGCATGTGCCACCACCGCCTGGCTCATTAGTTGTTCTTACACATAGATATATCTATATCTATATGTACATAAATACATCGGTATGTGCAAATACAACCTGCTCAGTATATGGAGTGTTACTTGCGTTTATGTCTCCAGGACTGACATTTGGTATGGATAACCAATTAGTGTGCCCTGGGGAAGACTGTTCCTCTTGCTCTCAGCAGTTTTTTTCTTTTTGTAGTTCACGTTTTTTAAATTTTTTAATTTTTATTATTAAGAAATTTTCTATTCATTTTACATACCAACCACAGATCCCCCTCTCCTCCTTCTTCCTGCCCCCCAGCTTTCCTCCCAACCCACCCCCAATTCCTACCTCTTCCAAGGCAAGATCTCCCATAGGTAGTCAGCAGAGCCTGGTACATTCAGTTGAGGCAGGTCCAAGCCCCTCCCCGCTGCATCAAGGCTGCTCAAGGTATCCTACCATAGACACTGGGCTCCAAAAAGCCCACTCATGCACCACAGACAGATCCAAATCCCACTGTTTGGGGGCCCCCTAAACAGTTCAAGCGAAACAACCGTCTGCCTGGCTGTGGATCTCTGCATCTGCTTCCTTCATTTACTGGATGAAGGCTCTATGATGACAGGGTATTCACTGATCTGATTACTGGAGTAGGCCATTTCAGGTACATTCTAGACTATTACTAGTAGTCTAAGGTGGGTTCATTCTTGTGAAAAATCCAACCTAAAGAAGTTAGATACACACATGAAAACATAGGCAATAGATAGTCCTGCACCAACAAATACCAAAGAAAGAAAACACAACACTACCACCAAAAAAAATAACAGGAATTAAACAATCACTGGTCATTAATATCAATGGTCTCAATTCATCTATAAAAAGACACAGGTTAAGCCAGGCAGTGGTGGCGCACGCCTTTAATCCCAGCACTCGGGAGGCAGAGCCAGGCGGATCTCTGTGAGTTCGAGGCCAGCCTGGTCTACCAAGTGAGTTCCAGGAAAGGCGCAAAGCTACACAGAGAAACCCTGTCTCGAAAAAACAGAAAAAAAAAAAAAAGAAAAAAGAAAAAGACACAGGCTAAAAGAATGGATATGAAAACAGGATCCATCCTTCTGCTGCATACAAGAAACACACTACCTCAAAGACAGACACTGCCTCAGAGTTAAAGGCTGGGAAAAGACTTTCCAATCAAATGGATTTAAGAAGCAATCTGGTGTAGCTATCCTAATATCTAATAAAATAGACTTCAAACTAAAATCAATTGAAAGAGATTGGGAAGAACATTACATATTCATCACAGGAAAAATCCACCAAGATGAAGTCTCAATTCTGAACATTTATGCCCCAAATACAAGGGCACCCACATTTGTAAAATAAACATTACTAAAGCATTTCTTACTTGCCTGTTTTTTTTTTTGTGAAGAGTTTAGGCCTCTTAGGCTTTCCACCATCACTGTGGATGTCTATTAGTATTATCCTTGTTCAGTTCATGTTTAGGCAGTCATGTTGATGAAAATTTATGCTTGTACCTTCTGACATTCTTAAAAGGCACAGTTTCACAACAAATTCCCTGTTTCTCTGGCTATTACAATTTCTCTATCTCCTCTTCCACAATAATCCCTGAGACTTAAGTGTGAGAGTTGTGTTGATAGAGACATTTTATCCTTTGTAGATACTTTTTCAAAATGACTCTATCATATGTCAAATTGTCACAATACTACCCAGTGCAAATTCTGTTATTTTTATGTTAATGACAGATGGCATACCATTCCTTCAATATCTGCCATTTACTACTTTGTCTAAACTCTTCAAAATTTGTACATTGCACCCTTGTGTTATCATCTAGCACATACGCAGTATGTAATGCTGAGTGTATAGTCTCATACTACAATTTACTACTATTTTTCATCTGTCTACTCAAATGCTTATCAGTGCTTTCAAAACTCTTTTGACATTTGTCAATATCTTTTCTATCGTGTAATTTTTATTTAGCATAATGTATTATATTGCATTTTTTCTGCTTTTATGTCTTCTTTGGCTCCAACTTTGCTAACATACTATGTTATGCACCTCAGTATTTAATCATATGTGGGCACATACATGTATGGGTAGTCAGTAGTAAAGAAATCACATCCACTTATTTGACATTTTATTCATTTAATAATCTTGAAAGAATATTTACTGTGAAGTATTTAACTGTGTCAGAGCAAATCAATGTCAGACACAAAACATGGAGATGACAAAAATATCCTCACCTCTATTTTGATAAGTCATACCAAATTGAAGAAGAGTGAGATGGCTCAGGAGTTAAGAACACTGACTGACGTTCCAGAGGACCCAGGTTCAGTTCCCAGGCCATCCGGTGTCCGATCATGTCAGTATTAAAAAAAAAAAAAAGTCATATAGAATTGTAACAAGTGTTTGCCTTCTGCTATAGGCCTTGTTCATATTTCATTGTACTAGCCCACTTTTCAAACTTAGTCTGAGGATCATCTCTGTCAACTGAAAGCACCACATGCATAATCTAGTTAGTTACTCAAATCATATGATTTGGAGGTTCACCACAGTCATGTGTTGGCTCTTTCAGTATGCATACACATTTCTGTAATATAATTAAAATAAAGGATGTTGAAATTTCAGTACTTACACTATGTGTAGAGACTCATCACAGCCAATTGTTTTCTATAATAAAGTTTTGAAATATCGCCAACTAGGAAGGTAAATTATATTTTTTGCAACATACTTGTTTGGTGTTAATAGAAATAAATCTTTTTCTGAATTGTAACATAACATAGTTGAATCAATTTTCATTTTACTATATTGTGTTACCAGAGGACAGTTTAATCTTGATACCTATATTTACAACAATATCATAACAATGAATTTAAGATGCTGAGGTTGGAAAGATGGCTCAGTGGTTTAGAACACAGTTCATCCAGAGGACCTGATTTCAATTCCCAGCAATCACATGGAAGCTCACAATCCCATATCCTCTTTGGATCTGCAGACATACATATAGACAGAACACCCATATACACGAAATACATAGTAAAATCTTTAGAAAAGAAATTAAAATGCTTTGCTAAGTATCATGACTCTTTGTTAAAAATAAAGATATTTCATATTAGTATCACCATAATAATTTCTACTTTAGAAAGAACCTTCTAACATTCATTATCATAAAAGCATAAGGATAAGCAACAGACCCTTCTGAATCCATTCTGAATTGTACTAATGTACCACTCATATTTTAAATCCCACTCGTCACATCATAAAGTTGTTGGCTCTAATTCAACTTCATATTATACATGCTTGTCACATTTCTACAAATGGGAGATATGCTTCTGCAATTTTCAGTAGAGGTCCCTCAGGTTCCTGAATGGAAGATTCCAGGCAGAATAAAATGCTACTTGTTTTTACAAGTTTTACCAATGAGCAATACAAAGCTGCTTGATTACACTCATTTGTTTCTGCTTATAGTAGATACAAACCTAAAGAACTTGTTTTCATTTTCAAGATATAATTTTATTGTAGTGGTGTTAGTCATAAACAAGTCAAAATGACGTTTATTGTTCCTAAAAAAAAAAAAAAAACTCAGTTATACACACAAGTTGTGAAAGAAAGGGAGAGGAAGAGGAGAGATAAGAGCCAATCACCATTAGCCTCTTGAAACATCCATAGTTATGTGTATTTGTATATATTGTTGGTGAAGTGAACTTTCTGGATAAGTTGACAATGGTGCCGAATTTGTGTGGTTTCTGACTGGCTGCATTTGGAAATCGGTAGCTACACTGAGAATTCATAAAGGAAGACAATTTCAGCACTTGGTAGAGGGATTCTTGTGTACTCCAAAGGTTCAAGAGCACTCAGAATATAGATCTCCAGCACTGAATTTACCTGATGGGTTCAGGGGCTTTTTTCTTGCCATTATCAACCCCTTGAGAAAGTCAATAGCATTTAAAAAGAGGTACAGCAAGAAATTTGAATTACACTTCAGATTAAGAAGAAAAGCTACAGCAAATAGAATGTTTACATGTCCAATTATTTATTCAGCTCTGAGAACAATGTCCTATTCAGAAGAAACAGGAGATCAACTTAGAGGGTAATTAAACATATTTTGTTGACAAAGGAAATGACCAGTTGTGGGATACAGTGCCACACAACTTGTTCTTGCCTTGAGAGTTTTCCGAAAGATAAGAGACAGAAGAAATGTAGGCAGATTTCCTAAGTGACTTTCAAGTAAGAAACGAACGTAAGTATATTTGCAGATCTCCACCTTTCTTACCTTCTAAATTAGAAGATAAGACTTATAATGATGCGGCACAATTGCTACTGATAAGAATTTTATCACACTATAAAGAGCCTTTTCATCACATCTCTTTCCAATGATGTAGACCATATAAAGATGCATTTTAAATATAGTTCTGACAAAATTTATCTATTTCATCTTTAGTTTTCATGCACAGTAAGATGTATACTTAAGATATTCATGCAATGTGGGTCTAACCAATATCTTATATCTTAAAGCAAATAAAATTACAGCATTTACCAGCAAATAGTTGCTAACATTCTTTGTCCTGTAACCACCAGCAAATTATCATTGAGCTTTCTTATCTTCCTTCTTTGAATATTACTCCATCTGTACTCATTTCTTTTCAGTCTTCCTTCTGGAATATCTACAAAACTTGTTAGGGTAAGAAAAGGTAAGTTCTAATCAGTTCTTAACTATGAAAATATTATTCCTTTTCTAGACACTAAGTAAACAATCACATTATCACAAATGTATTGAGAAGCCTCTATTCAAAACATTAGTGAGCAGCATTTTTTAAAGAATTTTAATGGGTGATTGCTAATATATTTGAATACACACAATGAGTGACCTTGAACATGAGACATCAAAAATGAAATTCATTTAATTTTCTTACTTCAAAATTGTCAGAAAAGTGTTATAAAACATTTTAAAATATTTTCTAAAGGAAACAAAAGTTTCTTATTGTGGAATATCAAATTGTCAATGCCAGATCAGTTTTCAAAAAATTTCAAATTTGTGGGTGTATTTTGAATTTCACTGGAATTAAGGATGCTTAACTTAAATGTCCATAATTAAGGTTATGATTGATCCATATGATTAAGTATAGAAGTATTTTTAAATAATCCTGTCAAATTCTTAAGGAGAAATTTCCTTCTCACATCTGTTTCAGATTAAATAGAAAATGATAATCTGTTTAGTACTTTTTAAACAAATACTATAGTTTTCCTTGTTTAGTGTTACTTTCATTTTCTATATTCAAAAAATGTTATTATTGTTGTTGTTTGGCTTACAAATTGTTCTCCTTTGCTGTGAATACAATTCTAAGCTTTAGAAGAAAAATTCTGCCATACAGTATTTTCAGATAATTTGAAGGCAGCTTGCCACAACAGAAAGATTGCTTCACTAGAGGCTGAAAATGCAGTCTCAGTTGCTTGCTCCATCATTGTGAGTCCTTATAGTCTTCCTCAGCCCTGGCCTCTCTGAATCTCATTATCTCCATAAATGAGTACCAGCCATTCAGTGCTTTGCCACTAGGGTAGGGTAGAGCTTTCCTCTGACTGAATCTGTAAGCACGGGCTGTGTCCTTAACATGGGCTATGTCTTTCCTTCATCCATTGTCTTGGTAACATGTGGATATAGCGTTCTTGGAAGCATTTTTTATTATTATAAAACATCTTACATTGGTTAAATTGACATTTTATGCATGATTTCTTTTCACTGGATTACCATGGTAAAACAATAAGTTCTCCCTAGGACCTATGATCTCCCAAATCATGCAGTTTTGAAGAAGCTAGAAGTATCAGAGTGCTGCTGCTGCTGCTGTTTCTGCTGCTGCTGCTGCTGCTGCTGCTGCTGCTGCTGCTGCTGCTGCTGCTACCACACACTCCAGCCCAACTGCCCCAAAGCTCTGCCACCACAGCCCTCATAGCAGATTTGGTAAGACACCTGGGAAATCCAAAGAAAAATCTTTCCCACATTAAGAATGGGAAATGTCACAATGCAGGGAGTTAGGACTCTGTAGAGTGCCACGATGGATGGCTTGAAAATGGAAAAAATAAGGGAAAGGGTAGTCAACTTAGCTGGGATTGACATAATGCCAATTATAATTACTATCAGTTTGGAAACTCATGTTTTACTCATAAAAAAAGTGGTTTGATAACTGACAAAAATGAAAATTTGATAAGAAACAAGCCTTAGGAAGACTTGTCACTGATAAGGTACAAGCCTTAGAAAGACTTATTATTGATAAGAAAAATACTCAAACACAGTCAGAGGAATTTGGATAAGAATCTACAGCCTCATTTCATTGCACGATGATACTGAAGAGGGGTGGCCTAAGGTTATTAGAAAACCAAATCTAGTTTACCCAGTTACTATACAAGAATGGCCAACAGACAATAGGCACCTCTGAGGTTATATAGAAGTTAAATGGAATCCTATAGAAATATTAAATTTCAGGAGATTTAAGGAAGCCGTCATTTTGTATGGTATGCCTTCACCCTTTGTGAAGCAGATGTTAAATTCATGGGCAAGTCAGAATAGAATTATCCCACAAGTCTACAAAGGTTTAGCTACAGCAATGTTGGAAGCTAGTCCTCAGTTACAATGGCAAACACGGTGGACAGAGGAAGCTAGGGCCATTGAAAAATGAAATAGGGCTATAGGCATTAATATTTCCCAAGATCAGCTTCAAGGTGAAGGCCAATATGCTGATGTGCAAAGACGGTGTGAATTGGATGTTCATACCTTGGCCCTATATTGTTTAGCATTCTTAAATGCTTTGGACAAGGTTGAAGAATCAGAAAAGAGGTCTGAGTCATTTATTAAAATTATAAAAGGCCCAAAAGCCTTCACTGATTTTTTTTGCGAAGTTTGACCTTGAGTGTAAATAGGATAGTCTCAGATCCAGAAGTAAGACAAATACTAATTGAAACTTTAGCTTTTGAAAATGCTAACTCAGAAGGTTGGTTAGGCCTTGAAAGACAAGATCAGCACCAATAGACAAATGGATTAGAAATGCAGCTAATATTGGATCTCACATTTGTGATGTTACTTTGATAGAAGGGCTTTGTAAAATTTTTAAGAATAATCAACATGTCAGATGGCTTAATTGTGGTAAGCAAGGTCATCTTAAAAGGGATTGTAGGCAAGGTATTCCTACAAATGATGTTTTTTTCTACACATAATCCAAGTAGAATGCCCCAGCCTTTTGGAGCATGCAGAAGGTGTGGCAAAGGTCAGCATTGGACTAATGAATACAGAACAACAAGGGATAGGAAGGTTAACCCTTTGCAATCAGGAAACACTTTAGGGAGCCTCCCACAGGCCCCAATATCAAATTTGGTTCAATCATTCCCTGTCAGCAATGGAGAAACTTATCCACAGAGCAATTAAGAAATTTAATGCCTGTTATTAAAAACGATACTCGATGTGATCAAGGACAGAACAGCTTCAGTAGATAAAACAAAAAATTCAGGAGCAACCCTAAAACAAGTATATTGGCAAACTTCTATGAATGATCAGAGACCAAAGCTAAAAATACAAATAAATGGCATTGCAACTGATGGTCTGGTAGACATAGGAACAAATGTAAGAAGATTTTCACCAAAATCTTGGCATCCAGATTGGCCTTTTCAGGAAGCAAATATTCAGCTTTTATGGATTGGAACATTATCTCAGATAAAACAAAGTACAAAGTGTGTCAAATGTATAGGGCCAGAAGGACAGATAGGAAAATTATGTGGCTAACATATAATTAAGTTATGGGATGTGATTTGTTACAGCAATGGAAAACAGGTTAACATTCCTCCAATCTCAGAAACAAACCATAAAACAAAGAATGTTTCTGAGTGAACATTAAAAGGTGTTATCAAGAACAGTCACTGACTGTACACGTTGTACATAAGCAGAACACAACAGCTGTTGGTCTTTCAAACATACCAACAGACCTACCTTTAAAATGGTTGACTGACAAACCTGTCTGGGTGGAATAATGACCACTGAAATCAGAAAAATTACAGGCACTGGAACAGCTGGTACAGGAGCAGCTAAATTGTCAACATAGTAAAGAATCCACCAGTCCTTGAAATTCTCCTATATTTGTTATTAAAAAGAAATCTGGAAAATGGAGAATGGTAAAAGATCTGAAAGCTAATAATAAGGTGATCCAAACAATGTGCTCTTTACAGCCTTGAACTCCCTTGCCTTCTTTATTACCCAAAGGACAGACTATTATAGTGACTGATTTAAAAGACTACTTATTTTACTATACCTAATCATAATACATATTACGACAGAAAGTGGTTTAGCTATAAAGCTTTGTACTCTCCAAGATAGGATTGATAATAGAGTGCTTTCTATGAATTTGCCAAACCTAATGGACTGGACATTGTGAATATAATTCTTCCCTGATAATTATTCTTCTTCTATATAGTTTTACTGTTAGAGTAAAAACATTTACTTTTTATTTAGAGAAAAAGGGGGAAATGTTGTTGGATATTTGATCTCACTGTGAAACTCAAAGACTGTGTTAATAAAATTAACCTTGGATCAGGGCACAGAGTCAGTAACTAATTATAAAAATTAGCCATGGAGAGTATGGAGGACCCAGAGAGATGGATAGAGAGATTAACAGGAAGAAGTAGGGAGGGACTTAGAGATTCGCAGGTCTTTTTGTTTAGGACAGCTCGAGAGATGCTCTCTTGCTGGTTCTCTGGTCAAAAAGTAAGGTCAGCTGGTTACTGCTCGGCTTCTCTGATCCAGCAGGTTTTCACCCCAATATCTGATTCCTGAGTCTTTACTGGTGAATAGAACAACTTAGAAAAAACAACAATGTCCTTCCCTGGTTTCACAGTTCCTCCAAAGACTGATTTTCTAGTATAATTAATTATTTCATTCTCATAGTCATATGCTAGCATAGGTTTGATTTTGAATCATTTGGAGAAGATGTTTGAAATGTAAAATCACAAGACCCATGTTAAATATTTTTGACCTGTTTAATTTGTTATAACTACAATGTGAAATCCAAGCATCTTCACATCCACACAGCTCCCCTTTACATAAACCTTGTTTTTCTAGTTTCTCATCTTGAGTAATCTTTGACTTCCATCAGGATTTATACATTATACTATTGATAACTGTCCATTGTGCATCTAATGCCTTTGCTTCTCTCTTTATAAGGCAAAGCTCTCCATTGCCTAATTAAAATCATTCTTTCCTGTTTTCTTCATTTCAAAACAGTCAAGGAAAACTTCAATTCCCATTAATTACTTTTTCTTCTACTACATGAAGAAATGTGCCCAAAGGAACACAGCTAATAAACCGTAGTTGTTTTCAATTAAAATTTATGATGACTAATCTAAGCTCTCTAAGACACAGGCTATTTTGTTTATTCTCACATTATAAGTGCATGAGGAATATTTAGAAAACAGAAAAAGTACAATAAATATTTGTTGAATAAATGCATATGTGAAAGATTATTCATTAATGAATTACAGATTGAGTGATTATAATTTCATTGACTCCTTTCCTTTATATTTCTTATCTTATGTCTTATCTATCAAGCCATCAGTAATATCCCATAATAACTCTCAGTTAATGAGTTTCCTTATCTTTTCTTAAAAGAAAAATAGAGCAAGTCTAGAAGACACAGTTCACACTGCAGAATCCACTTTTGTGCATTTTGTATATAAATTGAGTATTTCTTCTTAAAAGGTGTCTAAATTCTTGACTTATCTCCACTATTTGCCTATCAAGTTCCAAGATTTCTCTGTATAACCCATTTTTATGTTTTTAATAAAGTAATACAACCAGTAATTTTAGAAGGATTTTTTCTTAAGAAATATCAGTTATGGGCCAAGGAAGCTGGCTTGCTGGGTAAAAGCATTATTGTTGTCACAGAAGCCTCAAGACATCTCTCTCTCTCTCTCTCTCTCTCTCTCTCTCTCTCTCTCTCTCTCTCTCTCTCTCTCAGACACACACACACACACACACACACACACACACACACACACACACACAAACTGGATATAGCTGTGTTTGCCTATAACTCTGCATGATTAGGCATGAAGGAAAAAGAATTACCATTATTTCTTTGGCCAAAAGCCTATTTTCAGTTTCAAGAGATAACCAATTTTAAACAAATTGATAGAGTATGATAGAGGAAGAAATTCTGTGTCTTCTTCCAGCTCTATGGATATATGGATGGTTATATCTGTGAGTACATGAGCACACACATTATAAACATACACCAAGCACACATATAACACATATAAGAGAAAAAGAAAATAAAAATCACATTGTTCTCATAATTAGATTGTGAGATTGTCCACATTATCATACACTTTTAGTTTATGCTCCCTTCAATAAGACTCATAATCTCAAATCTAAGCCCATGTTCATCTATCTTACTTCATTGTTATTGCTGTTATCAAAACATCCAAAAACTCTATTTTGTCAAATGTTTAGTCAATTTTCAGGTCTCATTCTACAGAATTTATCAGTTAGACTTTGAGACAGTGGTCATGTCCATTTTATTTGCTATCTGTGATAATAGAATATCTTGTTTTTCCCTCCTTTCACTGACTGGGTTCAAAAATGTTTTACTAATTTTCTAGAATTCCAATACGAAGACATGCAGTCTGTCCTATTACTTTGGTGATGTCAAATCAGTGTTCAGCACAAACATATATGCACTAGGAGGGTTTTTATAACTGTATCTTCATTCTAAACATGTCCCATCAACACTCACAACCAGCCTGCCTGGCACAATCATCTCAAACTCTACTAATTCTACGTCAAACTCTTGATCTTCCCCACGATTTCAGTAAACGTCATCTTTGCTTTTCCAGTTTCCTTTGTCTAAAACTCTTGCGTCACTATTAATTCTTTCCTTTCACCTAATAAACTATTCCAGAAAATCTTTGTGACGCCACATTTTGATGATACCTCTCCATCTCTAGTGATATAAATACAGTGAATTATCAAACTTTATTTTTTGCAGTATCTTCTATATTAGTAAAGTTTTACATGATTGTGACAGACATACTTGAGATAAGCAATATAAGGGGAGGAAAAAATTATTGGGATTCACTGTTTCAAAGGTATCAGTCCACGGTTTCTTGGCAGAATATAATGCTAATCAGTGAGTATTGATTGATGCTGTTCACATCATAGCATATAGGAAGCAGAGATGAGAAGCATACAGGGAAATGCCAATGTAAGATATAGCACTCAGGTATGCCTGAGAGACCTACTTCCTGCAACTAGGCTCTACCTCCTACATTTGACTACTTCCCAATATACTTTCAAATTAAGTAACTGATTCATTCATTATATGAGAGCTCTCAGGTTCTAATCTTTCTTTCTTTCCCTCTTTTGTTCATTCTTTCTTTTTCTTTCATTCACTCATTCATTCATTCTTTCTTTCTTTCTTTCTTTCTTTCTTTTTCTCTCAGCTATACCACATTTTAAGCATCAGATGATGGACAGTTGAGTTGTTTCCACTTTTATAAATTATCCAGCTTTGATATTCATGTATAACTTTTTCCCAAAATAAAGATTTTTCCTTTACTTATCAGCTAGTGTACAGTAACTTCTTCTTTATGTTTTAGCTTTCTGTTTCTTTCTACACAAAATGAAATATAAGTTAAACATTACATTGAAGTTGTACAAAGCAAACCAAGAGAAGGAAAAGAGCCATAAGAGAAGGCACAAGAATTAGAGGCCCACTCATTCAGGAGTCCAAAAAAAAGCACTAAACTGAAAGCTGTAATATATATGTGTTTGTTCACATCTGCTTCAGGAAGAAGTTTCTCTGATGATGGCTGAATAAGGCACTAATCTATGAGTACAGCAGAATGTCAGTAGAAGTCATTTTATTGTTTCTTAACATTTAGAAGGGAGCTGGAGAGATGGTTCCGTGGTTAAGGGCACCTGGCTGCTCTTCCAGATGTCCTGAGTTCAATTCCCAGCAACAACATGGTGACTCACAACCATCTGTAATGAGATCTGGTGCTCTCTTCTGGCTGGCAAGCGTACATGCAGGCAGAATACTGTATATGTAATGAATAAATAAAATCTTTAAAAAAAAGAAAAAGAAAGAAAAAATAATGCCAGTGAGATGGCCTAATAGGTAAATGTGCTTTCTGCCAAGCCTGCTAACTTGAGTTCAATCCTTGGGACACACATCATGGAAAGGGAGATCCACTTCCTGAAGTTGTCCTCTGACACCCACATGTACCCCCAATAATAAAAAATTAAACAAATTAAAAAAATTTAGAACAGTAACATTTGATTTTACTCTAGGTTCCTGGGCTATCTACTCTCCAGTTATGGTCACCCAAGCATTGTCTAGCACGGGTTCCATCTTGTGGAGCGGAGCTTAAGTCACCATTTCCCTAGCATGTCTCGACAATCGCCTGGGTTGTTGGGGGTTTCCATGGCACCCCTTTGGCTACAACTCAATTGAATTTACTCCAGTCCTTTCGCTAGAAGATTCATTTGGTGACAAGAGAGCTTCTGTTAGGGCTCTATCTCCCTCATTATTTGAAGACTTCATTAACATTGTTGTCATGTATTTTAGGAAGTTTCCACTGCACTAGGTTTCCCTGTTGCCCCTCAAATGCCCCTCGATTCTAGCTGTTTCTTCTCACATTCCCTTCCTTAAACCCATCTCTCCTCCCCTTGGATGTAATCTTATTGGAGATGCCCTATAGACAAATTCACAGATGCACCTCACTCTTTACTGAGGCTCTTCTTAACTGAATTGAGTTGATAATTGAGATCACCCACCACAGCTTCCCAAGTTATTTTCCCATGCTTTCCCTTACACACCACTAGCAATAGTGATTATCATCACTGTAATCCAGTACTGTGCTCAAAACTGTATATGTAATGCCGATAAGCCCCCTTACTATATTTTCCTTCCTTTTTAATTTTTCCCTTTCTTCATTTCTTGCTTTCTTCTTTCTTTCTGTCTCAAATTCTCTGCTGACTTAGACAACTGCTTTCTTGCTCTTTAGAAAACACCAGTAATGCCCTTATTAGTACTTTGTGATACTTCAGCCTGAAATATTTTTCCTCGATAGCTATGTATGATTTGTTCTCTTGACTGTTCAAAAGTGTTGATCAACTCCTGCCCTCTGAATGGCTTTCTTTCACTGAAACATGCAAATTTGCAATGTTCAGCTCTGTCTTCCCACTTTGTTGATTTTTTTTCCTCCAAAGAATTGACCATCAATTGGAATTATGTTTATATTATTTAAAAACCCTTCATTTGATTTCCTGTTAACCCTTCTCATTATGAAGTAAACTTGAGGGTACAAAAATAGTGTTAGCAAATAACTTTACTGCTTTGCAAAACAATTAAAAGAGTAATGGCATGAAATATATTTGATTATTTTTGTAAAATAGTAAGTCAATTTTGCTTTATTCCAGTAATAGAAGGGTTTAAAGACTATTGTATACTAATAAAAAATAAAGAGACATTATAAGCCAGCCATCCTTAACATCTTACAATCATAAAATTCTACCTACGCATTCAGTTGCTAGAATGTTAAAAAGAAAAGAAATCCAGAGCCGGGCTGTGGTGGCACATGCCTTTAATCCCAGCACTTAGGAGGCAGAGCCAGGCGGATCTCTGTGAGTTCAAGGCCAGCCTGGGCTACCAAGTGAGTTCCAGGAAAGGCACAAAGCTGCACAGAGAAACCCTGTCTGGAAAAAAAAAAGAAAAAAAGAAAAAAAGAAAAGAAATCCAGTACTGAAAGTTAAAAAATTTCTATATGTATGTCAAGGCCTTTTATTTATTTATTTTTTTATTTTGGGCAGAAAAGAAATGCCAGTTAAAAATAGTCTAGCAACCGTGCAGGAGGATGAGTTCATTTAAGATGTTTTAAATAAAATTACTAAATCAACCATTTTCAAACAATGAATAAAAACAAAATGAAGATTTTTACCCATTGCTACATAAGTAACAAAAAATTCTATTAACGTATACAAAATCTTTACAAATCAACATCCTTAGTCATTATGGAAATTCAAGTTAAACTGGTTCTAAGATACCACCTCACTGCAATCAGAATGGCTGTAGGGGATACAACAGTAAACACATCCTGGGTTCCAGCTTCAAGTGAGGAATAGAAACAGTAGCAGACTAAGGAGATGAAGGAAGGAGAACCACAAAATACTCTTTGTGTTGAAAATTTCATAGTGGAGTCTAACAGATTAATTGCTGATTAAAAAAAGGAATAGTTTAAAATAAACAACAATAGGCAAATATTGTGAGCAAAACTTCATAAGAAAAAGAAAGCATGGTGATTATACCTCTCCATTAAATACTGTTCTCAGTGTCACTGTTCATCAGACTGGCAATGATTAAAAACAAAGACTGATTGATTTTGATGGACGAATTCTTTGAGAACATTCCCTTTCAAGACAGTTCATAATTTTTTCACAAGAATGAGCACTTTTAACTGTTACTTTTATTTTTTTGAGATTATAATATAATTGCAATTACCATGGGACACAGGTCTAAGTGGGATTTTTTTCCCCATCAAATCCCTTCCCTCAGGCTCCAGGAAACCCGTGAAAGAGGCAGGAAAAAGTGTAAGAGCCAACGGGGATGGAAGACAACAAGGCCTTCTGCACACAACATGACTGTAGCACAGATGAAATCACAGTAACTGTGGCAGTATGCACAAGGCCTGCTCAGGTCTAAGCCCGATGGTGTCAGAGTATTGCAAAAGTGGACACAAGCTACCATCCCTAACCTAGAAGGTCTCATCAATTGATAATCACCTATAAATGAAAAGTTGATTTTTCCCCAACAATGTTTCACTAGGTATTCGAACCATACTTAAGAGCAGGTCCTGTGCCCAGTAGAAAATGGCCAACACAAAAAAAACTCAGTGTTATTCTTGAAAGGTTTTTTAACCTGTCTTTTAATTGAATATTATGGTTTCTGATTTTGTGTCTTCATGGGATTAGTGTTTGTTCAAATGTGTATCTCTCTGAAATGTGTTCCCTCCCTGATCCTTGTGATTTTGTCAAAGAAGCCAGATAAGACATGGACAGGCAGAGTTCACAACATAATAATAAGAGACACTCTCAAGGCTGAGAGCAAGCAATTATCAATAGGATTATCGCAGAGAAAAACACTCTACTAAGTAGAGAATACACAGACTTTTTGGTAATCTACATGTCTAGGAAGGCTTTTGGTATGTAGCAATAGATTCCTAATTGAGGGATTCTATTCTATAGAAAACTCCTTAAGCCTCAACAAGTTCCAAGTTAAAATCTTCCATCCCAGATGGAGGTTCATTAAGCCTTAGAGAGTAAACAACTTACTACTTCCAGAAAGTCACTGACATGCACGAGATTAACAATACCCCTTCCTTTCCAAATGTATATAAGCAATAAGAACTGCTCCTTCAGAAACCAATCTCTTACATTTTGAGCTGTGGGCAAGGCCCGCAGGGAGGATCATGGAAGATTTTGTGAGTCCTCACACATGATGGAATGGGCCTTTCGCTTATGCAGCGCCTTTGCGTTGTCCACGCTTTTGTAAGCAACCCCTTACTCAACCTCCTGGGCTTGGTAGACTTTGGCTCAGATTTTCTCAAGAGTAATCAAATAACAATTTTATACTATTTTCCCAAATTTCCAAACCAATCATTTTTCTTGTGGTTTGCTCTCCTGAACAGGTGATTGGCAGATCAAATTAAAGTTACTATTATGGGAAGGAATCATGGTATGCATTCTTCTTTACCAAAACTGTTCCTGTTAGATAGCTCTCATGATGTCTTGGAAAATGTTAGAATGTCCTGTCTCTACCCAGAGCCACAGAGATGATTTAGATCCCATACTGTTAAGTAGCAATCAAAGTTCCATAAGCTGCAGTTTTTTACATGCCGCTGATTACAAAGATATCCATCCCCAGTGACCTTCAACTCACCTGATGGTACTTTCAATGAAGAGGGTGAAACTTTAAGTGCTTGTCATTTACTCAGTTCCTTTGGTTACTCCGGAGTGATCAGCACTGTGATCCCATGGCCACACACTTCTTTTTCTAAGACCTACAAAAGAGATGTTAACTCTCTTCCTTCTCTTTCTATTTAGACACCTTTTCATTCACAATGTCTCGTTTTGGGGAGTGATCAAAGCGACCTTTACATTTCCTTTAACTTGACTAAAAATTATTGAAATTTTATCCTCAGTTTTGGCTTCTGACTTCACTTGCCATAGAACATTTACTTTAAGAAAGTGGTCACCATAAATTCTGTTCTGGCCACTTTGAGATATTTCCATTGAAACACCTTCTTGGGAGTTTTAGAAACCAGGCAGTCTTTCTCCAGGATCAAGACCAGGAGGTATTCCTTTAAAACGTAACACTCAGTGAAGATGCAGCCTCTAGTTCCCAGTCTCTGTGGGAAAAGGTCTCATTTTGATGGAGTTTTAAAAGTATCTTTTCTCATAAAAATGAGTAAGTTTATTTTTGCCTTGTGGTTAAGGTCAATGAGCAAACACAAACACATGGCCCTTTTCCACTCAGCTCTTCAAAAGCCTCTTGCCCTTTGCTCAGAATTCATTCTCCTCCCTTTCCTTTTACAATGCCCTTGAACAAGCATCACTTACCTCTGACTTTTGTCGTTGTTTCAAATTGGCAGTTGATTTTGGAATAACAACAGACATGGTGATAACTCTAATTAAAAAAAAAAGACATTAAATCAAATTTTCCGAAAAAGCCTCAACAAAGCATTAGTAGATAAAAAGACCTAAGAAATTGTCATTGAGTTTACTTTGTTTGGTTATCTACTTCTGGGCATGGGGTCTGCCTTTAAGAATGGTTTGTATCCCCAGTCAGACTCCATTGAAGAAAATGGCTTTTCACTTGCAAGCGATTATTAATTGGAGCTGGCTTCTAGGTTAGTGTTGTGCACACTTTCCCTCTTGGCACTGGGACTTCATCTGGCCCAGACCTGTGCACCCCTAAAGCACTCTGCAACACGCTCTGTGAGTTCATATGTGCGTCGGGCCTTCTGTGTTTAGCAGGCTTGTTTTCTTGATGTCATCCATCCCATCTGGTTCTTACAGCCTTTCTGCCTCCTCTTCAGCAGGGTTACCTATGCTCTGAGGGTAAGGATTTGATGGATACATCCCGTTTTGGACTAGTTTTCAAAGGTCTCTTGCTCTCAGCTCTGGGTCTTTGTATTTGTTTCCATTTGCTGCAAGAGGAAGCTTCTCTGACTATGGTTGAACAAGGCCTGATCTATAAGTAAACCAGAATGCCATTAGGAGTCATTTTATTGCTACATTATTTTTAGCAGAGCAGAAGTATTTATTATTCCCCTGGGTCCATGACCTTTCTAAAATTAGGTTCTTGATGACCTGGGCAGTGTCAGGGATGGGTTCTATCTCATAGAGTGGGCCTTAAATCCGAACAGATCTTAGACTTAAGGTTAGTTTGTTCTCTAAGTTTTGTGCCACTCTTGCACTAGGGCATCTTGAAAGCAGGTCATCTTTGCAGAGTCTCCCTTCCTAGGGTGATGCAGCCCTCCCCCTTCGTCTTTTACTCTATACCTAACCTCTAGGGTTATAGGGATTATACCATTTTATCAAATACTTAACAGCTAACATCCACCCAAAAAAACAAGTACAGGTACATGAATAGGACACTTAAAAATGACACTAAAGGTTGTCATTAGACTTCATATGCACATGCCTACATACACACACACACACACACACACACACACACACACACACACACACAGACTTCATGCCTAAAAGACCAATCAGACAAATGAGTTTTTAGATGTTTACTCTGGTGAATAACGTGTTCTAGGATGTCCTAATCTGGTAAAGTAGCATGTATTAGGAGAAAGCTGCAAACAGAAGCACAGAGTCATAAACCGAATCGTCTTTAAAATGAAATTATCTCCAAGTGTAACTACTTCTCTGTGACCCATTTCAATTCTGGGAGAGCTTAAGGTATTTTAGACCTCAAAGTTAATATAATTCTGGACATTAATTGACCATCAGTCTGCTTGGTCATGAGGAAAACTAACACATTAGAATTTATTAATAGCAATCACAGCAGGACAGAGAAGACTACAGAGAATATTAAACGATTCTGAGAACACTCATTATAATTATATTTAAAGAAAATTAAATTTCCAGGAGAAGTTAAATTGTTTAGAGCTTTGAGGAGTTTCATTTGCTTTCATTGGCTTTTATACCATGGTGGTAAAGAACTGGTTATTCTTGACTTTTATTATACATAATTTTGAAAGCAAATGTAGTTCATCCCATGTTGTCTTCATATCCAACAGCTTCTTAGCTTCTCACATGCATTAAACAGACGGTTGATTATGTATAGTTTTATAGTTTAAAATTTTATACTAGCTTTGTAAATTGCCTGAGATTTTTAACTTATTATTTTTTGAGAATTTCATACATGATTATTACATTTTACATTATTTATATCCCTTCTTATTATTGGTGAAATTATTAAGGCCACTCCACGTAGTTAAAAGGAGATTTATTTAATGGCGTAACTTACAAATTAAGGGGTTTAGGTACCCACTAGCTGGGGAGGAGGCTGAGGGTGGGAGCCACCCAGGCCTTTGGAATTTGCCCCACGTGAGCGCCAGATATTGGTGAAATTATTAAGGCCACTCCACGTAGTTAAAAGGAAATTTATTTAATGGCGTAACTTACAAATTAAGGGATAGGTAGGTCGCGGGGTCTGGGGAAGGTGTATCGAAGTCCAGCGGTGTTCTCTGGAGCTCTGCTTGGCCCACTTCCACGGTCCAGGGTCCCGGACCAGAACAAGCGCTCACCCATCCAGCTCTGGGGTCTCCAGGTGCCTCCCTTGGCCCCGCCTTGTAGGCGTGACAGTTGCCGAAGTCTCAATGGGGGTTGGAACTTCTAGATCAAAGCTGGAATGGCTACCCACTACATCTTATATTTCCCCAAATCTTTCTATGATACCCTCCAACTTACTATTAAGTTCAAGACCTTTTCATATATATGTATACAATAACATATATATATGATCGTATATATATACATGATTTTATATATACATACATACATATATATATACACACACACATATATATATATATTCCTATATGTGTTTAGGACTGATCATTTATGGTTAGATGATTATCACCAGTGGGCTTGTCCCTGGAAAAGATTTAATCTCCCTCTTAGCAGTTTTTTGCTGCCTATAGCTCTCTAAGTGTTGGGCCTTCTGAGTTTTTCCCTACCCACCCTGGCATGTCAACTGTTACTGTCATTGCGGTTTCACGCATGTGACTTCACTATGCTATATAGACCACACTATCTCACAGACAGTGTTGTTCTCCCCTGGCTCTTAGGATCTTTTCACCCCCTCTTCTCCAACGTTGTCTGAGCCATAGGTGTAGGTGTGGTGTTGTAGATCTATCAGTCTGAGCTGGGCACCCTGTGGTCAGTCATTCTCTGCATTTTGATCTCTTGTGTCTTTCTGTAATGGCCTTTGGCTTCTCCAAAAAAAAAAAAAAAGACTTCTTCGATGACGGCTGAGAGCTATACTTATCTGTGGTTCCAAGGCTGTGTATTTAGAATGCAGTTAGAGACTATATTAGTGTTGGAAAGTAGCAGTAATAGGTTCTATTTAGGGTCCATAACCCGACCATCCTTGGGTAGCTGGCTAGGTTTACAGTATGAAGCATGAATTTTCTCCTACTGATTTGGCTTTAAGTCCAATTAGATAGCTATTATTACCCCCAGTTTATAAGTACCACCACTGAGATGGATATCCTACCACATTGTTTGCTGTTGTGGTTTGCAGGCTTTTGACTTTTGAAAGTTGGCATAGCAGTTTCAGACACTAGAGAGCCAGTCCTCAGCAAGGAGACTTCCAGGTCATTTTCAGCTCAATTCCTCCAAGTCCTGTATCTAAACTGTGTGCAGTCTTCAATAGTAAGGAGTGACCAACAAGAGCAGGAAGACAACCAAGGACAAGGCCAACAACCGACATCATTAGAGGACTTCCTTGAACTCTCACAGGAAAAAAAAAAAAAAAAAAAAAAAAAAAAAAAAACTCGAAGAGATATTTTCCATGGCTGGCATGGAGATTTTGTTGTTAATCTATGGCAGTTGGTAGGGAGCATTATAATCCTCAGAAGTGAAGCTTCATATTTACATTTTTAAATAACACACCAACCACACACGCATCATGTATTCTTACATAAACATAAAGGACTATTTCCCTATGTGCCTTTCAAATATACTTAATGTCGTTTATCCTTCCTCCCTCCTCCCTCTATATTGCCCTCTCATACTTCCTAACTGGAATTCCACATCCATTTTTCCCATTTTCCAAAAAATAAAATCTGTGTCTCACCATCCACTTCTTTATATTCCCCTCACACACCTGGTCCATTTTTAACTTTCCCAATTTCTGAGGTTACTCCAGGCTATATATTCACATCTACAGACATAAAAAGAAGTGTGATCTCTATGTCTTTCTGGAACTTGGGTTTTTATAGTTGTTCTGTTTTGTTTGGGGTGTTGTTTTGTTTGTTTTATTTAGCAAAAACACTTAGAATTCTAATTTAGATTCCAACTTAAATTTCAAAATAAGAACATGTTACTTCAAAGATATATATATATATATATTGGTTTTTTTTTAGTATTAGCACTTGATTTTTCTTGTTGACAAAAATCTTGTTTGATCTGAAGGTTATAAACTGTCCCCAAGGTCATATCTTTTTTCAAGGTAGCTTATTGTTTTTTCTTTCAAGCATCTTTATAAATTTCACATTGCATAGCTAATGAAAGAAATGAATCAGGAAAGTTTAATATGATTATAATTAGAACATAGATGAATATCCCTACATAAGATTATAGAGATTGGTTGGTAAGTTTTACCTGTTTATATTTATACATCCACACCTATGTAGAATTATAAGAGAGTCCTAGAATAAAGTCACTGTGCAAAAATCCCTGTGGATATCAAGAAAGAAACACAAATATTTAAACCAGAAAATGTTCAAGAAAAGAAAGAAGTCTTTTTACCCTATGTTTTCATTTAATTTTGGTAAAGATGTAAGTATAGAAAGTATTATAGGTTGAATTGTGTTTCCTAGAAAGGCAACTGGTTAGCATTATAAATTTTCCCTGTAGGCTCATGTGTTTTCCTCAAATAGTGGCACTGCTTGATGATGTAGTATGCAGCCTTGTTAGAGGTGAGTTTTGAGAGTTTGTAGCTGGAAGGGAAAAATCAGTAGCCATCTTGAGAGATGTTCCCTCCCCCCACCAAAGGTATTTGAGGACCAGCAGTTTTAGAACTGACCAGAAGTTGAACTCATTGGAAGATAAGGCTGGAACAATAAATCTATGTATCCTGGACTTGGCAAAACAAGATGTGGGGAGTAATGGACTCAACTGACCAGAAGTTGAACTCATGAGAAAATAGGACTGGAACAACAAATCTGAATGTATACATCCTGGGTTCAACAAAAGCAGGACATAGGGAGTAAAAAATTTATGTCTCTATAAATACCCTGAATCCTGTTAGCCATTAGTAACCTCATGCCTATAGTTCAGCCAGTAACTTCAAAGAACTACCTCACCCCTAGCCCCCTCTTCCAATCCTAAGATATGTAACCCTCTGCACGTAACCTTTCCTATATAAACCCCTTAAAGTGAGTGCTTGGGACATTCCTCTTTTCACCTACTGTAACGTGGTGTCGGGGAGGTTCCTGCCTAGGCCGGAATAAACAAAATCTATTGTTTATGCATCGGAAGTTGGCTCCTTGGTGGTCTTGTTGGAGGTGCTAAGGCACTGGCATTACACAGCCTCATCTAACTTCTAGTTTACTTCTCTGCTACAGCTTGTGTTTGAAGATATAATCTCAGCTTCCTACTATGGCTTCCTGCTGACATTCTTCACCACCATCCAGACTATCTGTCTGGAACTATGTTGTGGGATATATATAATTTAAATAATATAAATTTAGTAAGGGGTGTGATGGGGAGATATATACATATATGTCTGTGGGCTCACGCCTCAGAACTGTCAACCCAAACAAACTTTTCCTTCTATAAATTGTCTTGGACATGCTGTTTATCACAACAACAGGAAAGTAGCAGATACACACCTTACTTGGCAATGAAATCCTAGCAGATACTAGTTGTTAACTGTAGTCTGTAGCCTTCCTACTGTTATGAATCATAATGTAAATATCTGATATGCCACCCACAAAGGACCAAGACCCACAGGTTGAGAACCCTGATTTAGAATCACAGATTGTTAATAGGATAGCCAGTAGCCCTACAATATACTGTCATGTTTATAGACTCCTGAAATACAGAACAATACATTTCTGCTAAATGTTGAAGAACTGGAAGAATGGCCCCAAGGCTAAGTTACCAAGGCGGGGAGTTGGCTGCCAGATCATCCTGCATATGCTCCCGTCCAAGGCTGAAAGGGTAGGGGTATTTCTATAGGCATGAAGAATGCTGAGTCCATTACAAATAATTTTATGGCTTTGTTTCTAGCTTGCTTTAGGCCAGTGTTCCTATTCTTTCCTCCTTAATTCCCCTTTTTGGAATACAAATGTCTGTTTTATACTGATAACTTTTTTTTTACATCAACAGATGGAGAGGAATTTTGCCTCAGGATCAACATATGTTAAACCTCAACCATACCTGATTTAGATTACATGGATTTAAGATTTAGAGTTGTAGTTGGAATGAGTTAAGATTTTTGAAAATATTAAAATGAGATAGGCTTAATTTGTATGTGAGAAGAATGTGAACTTTGAAGGCTAAGCCCGTTAATTATACTTTCACCAGAAATTATTTGAGACCCTAATCTTCAGTATCCCAAATATGACCCATTAAACGTAGGATCATTGTGCATATCTCCAGGATGATATGTAATTGTTACATCTCATATAATGACAAGTGGATTAGCTATTATGATTATTGTTTGAATAAAAAAGATGAACACATGGAGACAGTCCCATAAGGTAAGCATCACATGAAGACAAAGGCAGGGTGAGTGGGTCTTGTAAGGGCAAATGAAGAAACTTTAATGACTGCCTACAGCCACCAGAAGCTAGACAAGTCAAAGAAAGAATCACCAAGAGGTTTCAGCGGGAACCTGGCCCTCTCAGTTGTTTAACAGACCTCTGGATCCTAAAATCATGAGATAACACATTTTGGTTTTAAGCCATCTAAGTTTTAATTGATAGGGACAGATCTACTCACAAGATACCCCTACCTCCATGAGTGTTTGAAGAACTCCCTTTTCCTCATTTCTAGTAATGACTTTTAAAGCTATGATTCACAGTTTTCCCACAGAAATCAATCGCAGGAAGAGTCAGTACACAGCAGAGTAAGACATTTTAATAGAATCAGAAGCTCAAAGAACAAATAAGACACACCCATGTTTGCCACATGTGGGTATGGGCTTCACAAGTAAGTTACAATTGGGTTTAGTGTGTGTGTGTGTGTGTGTGTGTGTGTGTGTGTGTGTGTGTGTGTAAAATGTGATTTAGGAGCACTCAAGTTACGTCTCTAAAGACAGCTAAGAAACCTCACCACTTTAATCAACATTGCTCAAAGAGTGTAGTTTACAATAAGATTAGAGGTTAAAGAATTGTCTTCTGTAAACCAATTCATAAGTTTGGGTTATAAGAGATATTGTTTAGATGTTGGAGTGAGATTTGGGCCCTAAATGAGAAATTTATTTATGGCCCTTGTCAAGATGTCTTTGGAAAACATGTTCTTTATGTGTATAATTTAGTCTCTATCAGTGGCATCTAAAGTTTTAGGCTCTCTCAGCTGGATAGGTAAACCAGAACTGGGAGGAAAGACGCATTACTTTTTCCCTTATGTTTTTCTTTTTATGACATTTTTTTCATATCTTTCAATTCTGCTTCATGTAATCTAAATAGCATGATGTATAGCAATTGACATGCAGTTATTGTGGCAGAAACCAATAGGAATGAATGGGAAATATAACAATGGAAAGACATGATGTCCTGTCTAGAGAATGTACACATAACCATGTTCCTGGATCATGGTGGTTTTGGGTACCAATTTTCCAGTTTTTTTCCAAGAAAACATTTTATCAGATTTTTTTCATTTTATATTATCAACTGAAAAAGAGCCACATTACAGATAATAAAATTGATTGCAGTGAATGTCATCTGGTCACTGCCTTGCAGCTCCCAAACCTGGTATGTGAGTAGTGGAAAGAAAGTACATTACTAAATCATGAGAGACTTTTCTTAGAAAAGTTCAGGTCTGCTAAATTTTTCCATTCTTCTGGTGTGTTACATAAACCTTCCACCATTGTAATCTTCAACAAGAAAAACTAAATCTGGAAAAGTGAAAGATTTAGCTCTCCTGACCCAGGTTTTGCTGCCTGGTTTAATTGTTCCAGGAATATTGCCATTCTTACATACCTTAATTACTAAAATTCCTCAACTTCACCATTTAGCAATCTTACTCAGCTGGTAGAAACACAATATACGAAACATTCACCATTTATAACAATGACAGAAACTATGGCCCTTTAGTGCGGTCTTTATCAACCTTGTTCGCTTAATATGACATACAATGATCTATTTTTTTTCTGAGAAATACTGACAAAATCAAGATTAAACTACATTAAATGTACTCATCAAATTGTAGTTCTTTTAATATGATTTTTTAACCAGACACAACCTAATTCCTATATTGTGTTTGATTTTCACACCTGTACACACAGAAAAGTTTTGAAATTGATATTGAAATTACCATAATATACATAAAGACATAAGACAGTCATGACCATAAGGTTGTACATGGCTTCCTACTAATCATTATCTGTGATCCAATGTATGCTCACCTACAATCATGATTAGCAAGTGATTTCATCTTTAAAATTACTTTGCCTCTTTGACTTTATAGAGAAGTCATTTTTCTTTATTCTTCTGTTGGGGTGGATACAAACTGATTTGTAATGTGATTTTCACCACCAAGAAAAAGTTCTTCAAGACTAAATTAACTAAATTAATATTCGAACTGGTTGCACAAATAAAATGTTAAATATGAATTCAGTTTTCTTATTTTCAACTGTGAAGGGAAAATCCTTTTGCAACTGTGGCATTTCATTTGGTTTGGTTTTAAATCCATTATTCTAATAAACTAGCCTTTATTCATGTGAATACTGATTTAAGCTTTATTCTTAAAGAGAAAAAAATGCATTTAAGTAAGAAAAAGCATGAATTTACAACACCACAATAGGAAAGAAATAAATGAACATAAAAGCAGGTCCTAGAGAAGTATCCATTTATCCTGTGTTTGAATACTACTTTGCAAATGAAAACATAGTATTTATGACACCTGTAAAAGAAAAGAAAAACATTTGTAGAAACTGTATATTTGCAATGCTTTAATACTTACTAGGAACAATTTATGGATTTCTCCTAGAAGATACCAGCTCCCCTCTGTTTGGCTTGCTATAAACTGTTGGTAATTAACAGGCTACCAACTGTTTTTCTAAAACACCCGTATCTGTAGTTCCCATGAGTGCCACTCAGTCTAAATCCATGTTTCAAACACTGAGATCCATACTGTAAAATTGAGAAGTATGTTTACAGAAATTCCTGCCAGTGTCTGAGTACTAGAAATATTAAAAGTTATTTTTTAATGTATTTCCTTTTTATTTAAAAATATCCATGGACATAACATCTTCCTAAAAATTAGTGTTTATAGATACCATGGTCTAATGTATATTATATCTATAACCATAACAACAAATGAGGCACCATTCTAAGTAAATGTGGCATTTATTTTCTTTCTGTGGTGATTCTTCCCAACTCATCCCAGAGACAGTTGTCCCCTAGAGAAGATCTGAGAGTACCTTCTGAAATGTACTGCTGTCATCATTACTGTCTATAACAGGAGAACAATAACATGTCACCTATCTCTGGTCAGCTTCCCAATCATAAAGAACTTAGAACTGAAACCATTTTATACTATGGAAGCACAAAACTATTTTGTTCCATCAATTTTAAGCTTATTGTTTAAGATTAAAGATTCAAACTATCTATGAAAAGAAACAATCAGAGGCATTGGCCCACATCCATAACCTTTTTCTTTTCCCAATACTGACCTTATGGCTCAAGTGTCTCTCCATCACAGGACTATAAAAACATCTGTTTGACAGGTCTACTGGGTAAGTAATTTTAGAAGTTACAAAAATGTAACAATATTCACTTAATGCATTTCCTTTGTCCACATCCATTTCTCTGTATTAACATCGGTTTCAGTGCAAGGTGAGCAGCCTGTGGTAATGCGAAGCATACAGTTTTGAAAAACAATTAAGCAATGGGCTGTGACTATAAATGTGAAGATGTCATAATTATACCCTCTGGCTTCACAATGCTTAACATGCATGAAAATGCTTCTGTGTCATAAGAGAGTGATTAATATATTTGATATGCTAGCTTTTTCCCTCACACTTGTTGCCTTTAAAAGATAAGAAATGCAATAATTTGAAATAAAATTATACCTTGATATAAAAAAGTATAGTTATATAGAATAAAAACTATAAAGACCATAAAATAATTTAATACTAACCTTACTATAAAGTTATTAAAATGAATTTAACTAATTAAGTATCAGAAGGCACACATTCCCACTGAATTTGAACCAAAGCCCAGAAAATAGTGACAATTCTGCATGAATTAATCAGTTGCTTAGAATTGCACCATGGAAACTTCAACATTTCCATTTGTTAGGTAGGAAGTTACCTCCAAGAGAAAATGACTAACAGGCCTTTGGTAATTAGATATAAGAACCATTGGTATCACATTTAAATCCCTGAAATACTGTGGACAGATAAAATGGTGGTGGACTGGTGGACAAGACATAAAGATAATGGTGTTAGCTATGCCCCAGGGCTCCAAAAATATACTTAAGGCACAGTGGGGATATTTTGTATAAGCTAAGTCAGATTAAAACAACCTCAAGACTGCCTCTGCTGGAGAGCATGCACAGTGTTCTTCTCCCTTTCTCTGGTTTAACTTGTCAGTTTTAGGAATTACTATACATTGTCTTGTGTCTTCAATATCTGTATATATCAGACTGAATTCTTGGTTAAATAGATTTCTCTTAAAATCACACCTCTTTCCTAGAAGAATCCAGATAGGGAAGGCATCATGGAGGAGACACAGAAAAGAGAAATATAAGGTCCAGGACTCCCAGGATAGTGGCCATTGATATTTGCCCCAGTATTCTCTTTTCTAAAGAGTATACTTTTGCATCAATGTGCAATGGTGTAGAGAGGGTGATTGAACTAGCCTTCCCCTGCACTCAGTTTGGTGTTTACCCTAACTGTCATCATAAAACCTATATCCAGTAACTAATGGAAACATGCAGAGACATACACAGGCAAATACTTGGCCAAGATCCTGGAGTTCAGTTGAAGAGAGGAGGAAGGATTGTAAGAGCAAGGAGGGTCCAAAACATGATGGGAAAAACCACAGAAATAGTTGACTCAAGCTAGTGGAAGCTCCTGGACTCTGGACTGACAGCTGAGGAGCCTGCAAGGAACTGAACTAGACCCTCTGAATGTGGGTGAAAATTGTGTGGCTTGATGTGTTTGTGGATCTCCTGGCAATGGGACCAGGACTTATCCTGGGTACATAAACTGGCCCTTTAGACCCCATTCCCTATGGTGTGATGCCTTACTCAGCCTTGATGCAGATAGGAGGGGCTAGGTCTGTTCCCAACATGGTATGACAGCCTGTGTTAACTACCCAAAAGAGGTCTTACCCTCTATGAGGAGGGGATGGGGGTAAGATAGAGGTAGGGAGGGAGAAGGAGAAGAGGAGGTAGGGGGAACAGAAGTTGACATGCAAAAGGAAATAAAAAAATACTTTTAATAAAAAAATTATATATTAAAAAAGAGTATACTTTTGTTCCCTTGTTTGCACTACTTAAGTTCCAGACTATTTGAACTTTTACTATGTCCAGTCCAAAGTTTCCTCTTTGGGGAATATAAGAACAGAGTTTTTGGCTGGGTCAAGACCAGAATAAACTACAGAGTGCCCCATAATACGATTATATTGACATGTTGCTAAACACTTTTACATTTGGTTTTGTATATACTTGCTGAGAAAATTCATTGTATATCACCTCTAGTTCTTTTATTTAAAATATTTCCATCTAATTTGCAGCATTTCTTGGAGCTCTAAGCTATACAACATTCCTAAGAGGAGAGTACAATGGTATATGAACAAACATGGTTTTGATTTTTTTGGCTTTTCTTGAAAGAAAAGTTCCTAACCTATGGGCCGTGATCCTTTTGGAGGGTCACATGTCAGATATCCTTCATGTCAGATATTTACATCACATTCCATAACAGTAGCAAAATTACAGTTATGAAGTAGCAGTAAAATAATTTTACGGTTGGGGTACCACAACATTGGAACCATATTAAAGGGTCACAGCATTAGGGTGGTTAAGAACAACTGCCCTAAAGTTTTGTAAGTGATTTTCCTACTTGTGCAGATTTACCTTTTGCTGTTTCTCAACAGGGTATTTCACAAAGAAATGAGACGAAATAGTGTATTGCTGGTACAGAGAATCTATGTGCATACAGTTCTATTGCCTAATTTAGTGTACATTAAACAATGAGATTAATCAGTAAGCCTTATTAATCAAACAGTTAATACAGCATTGGCATATTTTAATAACATAGGTTAAGATGAGATATTGTCATTCTTAAAGAAAGAGTATATTGTTAAACTATAATTTCCAAGGATGATTCAAAATAGATACACTTAGCACTCCAGCTGTCCCTTACCTAATGGGTTACTTTAAAAAATCATTTACATTTTTGCAATAATTCATTCCTTACTCACCCATTGTAATATTTAAATCATTATTTAGACTGTTAATGATTTATAGGAAGAGAAAAGAAGTAACAGGTGAAAAGAAAAAATTCTATGCATGAAAAGATAAATTATATTCAGAAGGTAGTAAACACTGCTATGTACTTTGAAAAGGTAGTGCTATGAACTGACAAAGTAACTGTGCTGTTCAACATGCCCAATTTGTTTGTGGTGTGTGTGTGTGTGTGTGTGTGTGTGTGTGTGTGTGTGTGTGTGTGTGTGTCAGAATCTCCAAGTTTTAAAGGCAGAAACCATAAACAGAATCTCAGAAACTCTTTTGCTCACTGAGGCCAACACGGGAACTAAAATCAACACACATATCTGGTATCATTACTGTCATTTTTCTGTTCTCTTTACTTTGGGATATCTGCTCACCTTGGTGAGTTGATACTTGTTAATCCCTAGAAGAGTATATGCCTAACTTCCCTTTTCCCCCTTTGTTCTTGTTGATACTGAGGTAAGTCATTGCCATAAACCTACAGTAGTCACCTTGGATTCCACGAAAAGCAAAACTTCCCAAAACAGATCACCCCAAGATGAGGACAGTTAGCCATGAAGTTGAAGCTGTATCATAGAAAGTGATAAGCAGCTAGTCAGACACAGAAGACTTGAAGGTCATTGAGCGTGGATGGTCTCCCATTCTTATCTTAGTAACCATCTTATGTATCTATGATAACACTAATTTTAAAGAAAGAAAAGTACCTCTTTCACCCTCCTTATACATTATAATACTATGCAAAATGAAGAAGGAAGCATCATAATTGTCCATCTTTCAAGTGTAACATGTTATATGAAAGAGAGGGGTCTAGGGGTACTAGGATTTCATTGGAGCATATCAAGGGAAGGTTGTTTCCTACTATTAAATCCTTGCTATTTTATGATTTAAAAAGAAAATATTAATAGATTATATTATCAGTTGAATAATTTTTGGTCAAATATTGAGATCTGATTCGTATCTCCGACCCTGGGTAGCAAGAATGCACTCTGAACTGCTCAAATGTTGATAAGATCACAAGGGTATGTTATTTTCTACTTTAAGAATCACCCCCAAGGTTGGGGAAATGGTTGAAAGGATACACAGCATTTCAAATTCTGAGGAGGACAACTGAGGTACTGCCCATCTATAAATCTACCCCTAGGTACATGGAGATAGAAGATCCCTAGAGCAAGCTGACTAATTAGTTGTACGGGTGAGCTTAGGATTCAACTGAAAGACCCTTCTAAAAAATAATAAAATAAAAGACATAGTGATCTAAGAGGACCTCCAACATTACCCTTGGCCCTCCATGCACACATATCTATGTTTTACACACACACACACACACACACACACACACACACACACACACACATAGTCCAAACTAGGCTGACAGCTACTCAGATAGGAAACTATGCTTCATAAAGCTGTCTGTTCTAGAAACTTCAAGAAACTTGATATACCTAAAGACATGTTGAGAAGATGGGAGCAATAATTAACCCATAAATGGCATTTGCACTTGCAGAATCCAAAAGAACCTTCCTTTTATGTAGTGCTTACAGAGCCTGACTGCTAAGATTGCTTGCTTTCTAGAATAACATTTTCTTCATCCTGCTCCTTTATTTCTTTTGCAGGCACTGACAAAAATCCTTGCCCTGCTTGTAATGATACTTTCCACATTCTCACTCTTTCTCTTAAGAAGTTCCTCCCCAGCATGCATCCTATGCCCTTCTTTTCACTTATCAGATGATCATTGAACCCCAAAGAACTGGAGATTTCCCATGAGTTTCATGTTGAGAAAGTAAAAATGATGGTACCCTGGTGCCAGTAAGAGGGGAGCTAGTCTACAAAGACAAGTCATGTAGTGCTGACAATATACAAGAACGGCAGTCGTGATGGATTTATGATGAGTGGACTATACCTTGACCAGGACTGCAGAGTCAGACATACATCTTGAGTTTTTATATCTAATATCAAGACCTCATAGATAGACTTATCAAAAACTCATTTTCACCCACCTTGTTCATAATGTAAATCTCTTTTCTCTGTTTTGCACAAATTCTTTTCACTTAGTGTCTTATGGAGGATGAGTGACCAAGACCAGCTTATTAGGACTAAGGGTACAAACTTCAACCCCCGGATTTCTACTAACACTCCAAATCCCCCTGCTCACAGTCTTTCAGCTGTTCTTAAGCTCTAACTCAGAAAGTGTAACATTCTCTTTTACCTGTGTTTCTTCTCCTGGAAGCCATTAATAACTATAGCTGCCTGACCTGTTACATATACCTTTTCATTCTCCAATTGTAATAAAATTGTCCTTCAGCTTCCTTCTGAGCCCTGTTTTTAAATTCTTTTATCAGACTAAGAAGCTGCAGAAAGAACACTGTGCTCCTTGGTAAAATTGTTCGCCTTGTACAAACTAGATTGATGTCCTCAATGGATGACAGTGATAAGTGCTTCCGTGGGCCACCTTGTGGAACCAGAATAGAGTAGTTGATGGGAAGGACTGTGCCTTAATCAGAACTGTTGAATTATGCAGACCTCTGGTCCCTGAAAGAACGCTTACTCTATTTAAACTGAAAACTCAGCACCAGTATCTTGACTGTTGTGGGCTTGCTCTTAGAAATATACACAAACATGTCTGTGGCTTTCCACAATACTACCGTTGACTGATTAAAAAGAAATTCACAAGTTACTGAAATTTCATTTTGCAGCAATTTTCCAGATACTCCTGATTTCTCTGATTGCCTTGCCTTAGGAAAACATATTCATGTCTTCCAATATCAGTTACTAATAATAACTCTTAGTTCACAATTGCACATCACACAATAAATATATTTATGTATATGTATAGTGGAGGCTACAGAAACACTCTAACCATGTAAAGAGGCAAGATATCTCACGAATTTTTTTAAGGGTTCTGATAAGGCAGAACTGGAAAGATGCTGGAAATATAAAGGACCCTGTAGAGTAAGATAACAAACCAGCCGGGGGGTCTCTCAAAAGGTCCTGCAGCTGTTGTACAGTCTTTATAGAGAGTCGGAGTTGAGCTATGCAGTCAAGTTCAGTTGGAGAGAAAATAGGGTAGGAATAGTTCCAGAGGAAGTAACAGGTAGATGGGAGGATGACAGGTCTATGGAAGTAAACAAGAGCATTGGCAGACGGCAATATGAGTAGACTATACCAACATTTGTAACCCAGCTGCCCTAAAGCCCTTGGGACAGTCAACAACTTTTGTTTTATGGCCCCTTGACGTACACACGAGGTGTCATATGGGAAGTCAGTTGGTGCCATCACAGCCCAAGCTGTCCACCACTGTATGGCAGGGAGGGAAAGGGCTTTGATCCTTTTCCTTCAGCTTGTCAGATAAGTTCTGGAGTCTGATTTTCCTGATATGATTTTTAATACACCCATGTGCTTCTAGGAGCTCAACTAACTCTGATAAACGTATAGGCTAGCGCCAGTTTTAATCTCAAAGGGGAGTAATTTGTGGGGCATACAAGGGCTGCAAAGAGGGTGCAGAAAGAAATTCAGATAAATAGAGCTTAAGCTTTAAGCTGTTTGTGCAGAGAGTGGATACAAATGGTACCAGAGGAAGTTAGTTTAAGCTGTTTGTACAGAGAACAGATACAAAGGATGGTTTTTGTTTTTGTTTTTGTTTTTCGAGACAGGGTTTCTCTGTGTAGCTTTGCGCCTTTCCTGGGACTCACTTGGTAGCCCAGGCTGGCCTCGAACTCACAGAGATCCGCCTGGCTCTGCCTCCCGAGTGCTGGGATTAAAGGCGTGGGCCACCACTGCCCGGCTCAAAGGATGGTTAAGAGGAAGTTAGCTTGGGTTGTTTGTATGGAGATTAAAGATGAATAGTGAGAAAGGAAGTTAGCTCAAGTTATTTATGCTAAGATACTAAAAACAGGTGTAGCTAGAGTTTTCCTGCCTGGCCCACAGTCAGGACAAGTCTTTGTCACCCGCCCATCCCACAGCCGCTCAGACCCAACCAAGTAAACACAGAGACTTATATTGCTTACAAACTGTATGGCCGTGGCAGGCTTCTTGCTAACTGTTCTTATAGCTTAAATTAATCCATTTCCATAAATCTATACCTTGCCACGTGGCTCGTGGCTTACCTGCATCTTCACATGCTGCTTGTCCTGGTGGCGGCTGGCAGTGACTTTCTTCTGCCTTCCTGTTCTTTCTTTTCTCCTCTCTGTTAGTCCCACCTATACTTCCTGCCTAGCCACTGGCCAATCAGTGTTTTATTTATTGACCAATCAGAGCAACACATTTGCCATACAGAACATCCCACAGCAAACAGGAGATGATGTCAGGGCATAAACAACTTGTAAATAGGGTGACCTTTAAAATGATTGGTTGGTTCCTTCACCCCCTCCTAGGGTTCTGAGGTTTTCTGGTATAAAAGAGGCTTACTGCCTTTCAATAAACATGTTCTTGCTTGACTTGACTCCCCACTGTGTCTGATTATCTCTGGGTAAGAGGGAGGCTGGGGAACGGGCAGTGCACACTTACCTTTCTCGGTTCCAGGCCATCTCTTCACAGGTGACCTAAGTTCCCGGTGGGGCAGGTCCCCACAGTAGTTTTTCAGTCTGTGCTGAACATGTGGTGCCAGACAGGTACTGAAGCTCATGTCCACCAGATACAAAGTCGTCTTCCATCCTGAAAACCGAGTCAAAGCCGCTTGTGAAGCAGAAATCCTTGGACCAGTCATAATCTGCTGTTGGACAAAACATAGAATAGCTTGGGGCAGTGACAAAGCCTGAGCTCGACATGGACTTGGCATTACTGAGCCTCAACACTTCCAAAGGGACCACCTTGAGTAAACCTCACCTGTGGCTTCTCACCATTTCTCATTTCTTTAATTGTCATGTGGCAATGATTGATCAAGCTTATCTTCCAAGGACTGCCGGAGACCAAACGTTTACACTAAAAACTGACTAGAGTCATTGGTGACAAGGTAAGTCACCCATTAGTTTAGATAAGTGTGTTTTTCCTGTATTCTCGTGGACTCACATTGTGCACTCACATTAGCAATTTCTGAGTTACTCTCTCTAAAACGTCTTAGTTCCAAAGGCAGATATTGTGGTACAGCTTTTCGTCACAGGATCAGCACATGAAATAGAGGTATCATTGGTTACCTACTCATAATAATAAAATAAGCAAAACAGTGCAGTATTAGCTATATCTCTGATAGTTATATCTGCCATAGTGGTTTGCATTAAAATGTTCTCTGTAGGGTGAGATATTTGAATACTTGGTATGCGTGGGTGGTACTGTTAGGGGAGGTTTATCAGGTGATACCCTGTTAGAAATCTTACACCACTGTGTATGGGTTTTGAGAATTAAAAGAACTTGCCTACTTCCATTTTTTTTTTTTATTTTTCTGTTTCATACTTGCAGTTCAAGGTTTGATCTCTGTATTCCTTTTCTGATGTCAAGCCTGCTACTTGCTACTATGACTCAATGGCATTAGAAGCTCTGTTTGTTATTTTCCTTCTCTTATTGAAAATAGATTATTTTTCATACAATATATCTTTATTATAATCTCACCTCCTTCAGCTCCTCACAGTTCTTCCTCGCTTCCCCCCCCCTCCAGACCCACTTCCTTTCTGCCTCTCATTAGAAAAGAACAGATTTCCACGAGATAACAGCCAAACTAGACAGAGTAAAATATAATAAGATGAAGCAAAAAAGTATCATATCTAAGTTGAACACGGCAACTCAAAAGGAGGGAAGGAGTCCTAAGAGCAGACAACAGAATCAGATACTCATTCTCAGTCAGGGGTCCCATAAAAATATTAAGCTGATGGCTATGGTGTATATGCAGAAACATGGTGAAGACCACTATAGCCCCTGTGCTTGATACTTCAGTCCCTGAGAGTTCATGTGTGCCTTGCTTAGTTGGTTCAGAGGGCCTTTTTCTCCTGGTACCCTCCATTCCCACTAATTCTTACAACCTTTCTGCCTCCTCTCCCATGGGATTCTCTGAGCTCTGAGGTAAGGGATTTGATGGAGACTTCTAGTTTAGATTCTCTGTCTGCATAATGTCTGGCTGTGGGTCTCTGCATTTGTTTTTTTTTTTTTTTTTTTTTTTTTTTTTTGTGTGTGTGTGTGTGTGTGTGTGTGTGTGCGTGGGTGGGGGTTGTTTGTTAGTTTTTGTTTTTGTTTTTCAAGACAGGGTTTTTCTGTGTAGCTTTGCGCCTTTCCTGAAACTCACTTGGTTGCCCAGTCTGGCCTCGAACTCACAGAGATCTGCTTGGCTCTGCCTCCCGAGTGCTGGGATTAAAGGCGTGTGCCACCACCACCTAGTGTCTCTGCATCTGTTCTGATCTGCTGCTGAAGAAAGTCTTTCTGGTGATGACAGGATAAGGCACTGATTTATGAATATAACAAAATATTTGGGATCATTTCATTGATTTGTTATTTTGTTTTTTTAAAGCAGTAATGTTGGTTTGCTCTAGTTCTGTGGGCTATCTAGTCACTGGTTCTTAGTTATCCAAGCAGTGTTGGGCATGGGTTCCTTCTCATGGATCGGACCTTAAGTCAAATCAAACATTGGTTGACTAGTCCCACAAGTTCCGTACCACCATTGCCTTAGCGTATTTCAAAGGCAAGATAGATAGTAGGTCAAAGGTTTGTGGTCCACATTTCTCTTACAGTAAGTAGCCTGCAAAATACCTTCCCTCACCACACAGACTAGGACAAATGGGTGAAGGCTCCATGCAGGCACCAGCTCAAATTAGCCACGTTCAATGAGTTGCATGGATATTGATCTCAACAACGTGCTCCCGCTGTCAGTTTTCAGACAGCAACCCTTTGTCTCAATTTCAGCCTGGGTCGTTTGGGGATTTCCACAGGAACCCCCTGGCCAAAAATTAAACTGAATATAACGTAGTCCAGACATTTGAAGCCTTGCCCGGCTACAAGAGACGGCCAGCTGAGACTCTGTATCCCCCTGTTATGAGATATTTTGTTTGTGTTCTGACAAGTAAAGCTTGCCTGAAGATCAGAGGGAAGAGATGGCCACTAGTTAACCATAAAGGCCAGATGGTGGTGGCTCATGACTTTAATCCCAGCACTTGGAGGCAGAGAGAGAAAATGATAAGGCAGGGCAAAGACAGGATCTCAGCCCATTCACTTGGAGGATCCAAAGAGGTAAAAAAGTCTCTAGTGGCTGCTCCTCTGCTTCTCTGATCTTTCAGGTTATTACCCCAATATCTGACTCCTGGTTTTTATTGATGAGACTAAGTAGGTTCATGCTTCATCTGGCCCAGCTAGCTCAATTGGTAGAGCATGAGACTCTTAAGCCTAAGGTCATGGTTTCATACCCCAAAAGTTGGATGTCGGATGAAGCATGATCCTGTCTTTGCCCTGCCTTATCACTTCCTCACTCCACCTCCAGAGTGCTGGGATTAAAGGCCTAGCCTCTATGGTTAACTAGTGGCTAGCTCCACCCTCTGATACTCAGGCAAGCTTTATTTGTCAGAATGCAAACAAAATATCACACAGTATCCCCCATTACTAGGAGTCTTCACTAGGATCACCTTCAGAGGTTCCAGAAAGTTTCCATTGCAGTGTTTCCACACCACCCCCAAATTGTCCCCAATTCTAGCCATCTCTCCTTGCATTCTTTCCCTCCATCCCATTCTCCCCCACATACCTGATCACTCTCACACCATTCCCCATTCATTCTCCAGTCTACCCATAAAATCTATATTCAATTTCCCCATCTTAGGGAGATACATGTGTCTCCTAGAACACTTCTCTTTACCTAACTTCTCTAGATCTATGGATTGTAGCTTGGTTATCATTTAATTAAAGGCATAAATAAATACCTACCATATTTGTATTTTGGGGTCTTGATTACCTCATTCAGCATTGGGTTTTTTTCTAGTTCAATCTATTTACCTACAAATTTCATTGTATCTCTTTTTTAACATATTAGTAATACCCCACTGTGTAAATGTATGACATTTTCTTTATCCATTCTTCTGTTGAGGGACATATAAGTTGTTTCCAGTTTCTAGATATTATGAATAAAGCTTTGATGAACATGGCTGAGCAAATGCCATTGTGGTAGGATTGAGCATCCTTTAGGTATATGACCAAGAGTGATATAGCTGGGTCTCAAGATAAATCAATTCCTAACTTTCTGAGGAATCACTGTACTGATTTCCATAGTTGCTGTACAAGTTTGCACTCCCACCAGCAATGAAGGAGTGTTTCCCTTACTCCACATTCTTACCAGCATAAGCTGTCACTTGTGTTATTGATTTCAGTCATTCTGACCAGTGTAAGATGAAATTTTAAAGTAGTTTTGATTTGCATTTCAAATTTCAAATTAGAAAAGAACTAAAGATGTTGTATTTTCCATCTATAGTGATTGAAATTTTGCTGGATACAGAACTCTGGGCTAATATCTGTAGTCTCTTAGAGTTTGCAGCACATCTGTCCAGGTCCTCCTGGTTTTTAGAGTCATTACTGAGAAGTGAGGTAAAATTCTAATGGGAATGCATTTATGTGCTACTTGGTCTTTTTTCTCTTGCCACCTTTATTACTCTTCCTTTGTTCTGTATGTTTTATATTCTGATTATTCTGTGCCGAGGGCACTTTCTTTTCTGGGCCAGTCTGGTTGTTTTTCTATATGCTTCTTTTATCTTTATAAACATCTCCTTCTTTAGGTTAGGAAATTTTTCTTCTATGACTTTGTTGAAAATATTTTCTTTGCCCTTGACCTGGGTTTTGTCTCCTTCCTCAACTCTTATTACTCTTAGAGTTGGTCTTTCCATAATGTCCCTGATTTCCTTGATATATTTTTTTGGTCAGGAATATTTTAGATTCATCATTTTCTTTGACCAATGTATCCATCTATTCTGTCATATCTTCAACACCTGAGATTCTCTATTCCATCTCCTGTACTCTGTTGGTGAAACTTATCAGGGCAGTTTCTGTTCCAATTCCTAATTTTTTTATTTTCAGAGTTTCCTCAGTTTGTGTTTTCTTTATTGATTCTGTTTTGAACTTTAGGTCTTGAACAGTTTTATTTATTTCCTTACAAGGCTTGTTTGTGTTTTCCTGGATTTCTTTAGGGGATTTATTCATATCCTCTTTAAGGCTCTCTATCCAATATTCCAAGAATGAAAAGTTATTCACTGTATATATTTCTTTTCCAAAGATTTGGATACAACAAGTTGATCTTTCATATCACCTGCAACATTGCTTATCAGTACAATGATATGACTGGTGGATACCACTTTTTCAGTAAAACAACAAAAAGAAATTGTTTAGATTGTTGTAGCTAATTCTAACGTAGAGACTTCTATGTTTAAATACAGTTGTGGCTTATTTAATTTGATTTTAGAAAAGACGAAAGTCAGAAAAAATGTATGTTAATATAATTTTTTAATCAAACATATTAATTTAATTTAAGTTGATTTTGTAAAACATATAAAAGTACAAGGGCAAAGAAATCATGCCTAGACAATGACCTAGTCTATCATCGATAATAAAGACTTCCTGGAAATGAGTACTTTATTGAAGCTACTGATACTCCAATATATGGCCATACTCCCCTGAACAGAAGAGGAAACACTAAATAGAGTGACAGATATTAAATTAGAAAGAAATCAACTGAAGTTAATAGGGAAAATTTGGAAGAATAGAAGGGTATTCTAGAGCCAAACACACTACATACATGTATGAATATTAAATAAAATATCTTTAAAAGAAAAAGAACAATTCAAGGAAAAGCAAGACAATAAGAAAAACAATACATCTGAAATGAAAATATCAAGAGTGTGTGAGAGTAATTCATTGGTGAGTTTTGTGTAGACTTATTAAATGTAATGGAATAATATTAAGCTCATAATTCAGAAAAATAGCTATAATTCTCAAGTTTATAGGTGTACATTTGTGCATCCACTTGGAAAAAAATTTAAATTTATCTTGCTAAGTATATCTTTGTAACACAAATTTCACTGATGTTGGTCCCTTGGTGACATATTATACAAGAGTAGGACAGAATAACACATGAACACTAGAGGAAATTTTAGCCACTAGACCCTGAAGACACAACAATGATCAAAAAAATATTTATACCTGATAAACATGATATTCACAGTAAAGGGCAATGTACCAGGTCCTTTTAAAATACGTTATCAGGTAAATTTCACATGCCATGTTAAACTATGCATTTAGGTACAGTTTTGTTTTTTTTTTTTTTTTTTTAGTTTTTCTAGACAGGGTTTCTCTGTGTAGCTTTGCGTCTTTCCTGGAACTCACTTGGTAGCCTGGGCTGGCCTCGAACTCACAGAGATCTGCCTGGCTCTGCCTCCCGAGTGCTGGGATTAAAGGCGTGAGCCACCACCGCCCGGCTCTAGGTACAGTTTTTATAGTTTGTTACACCACATGTTGTAGTCTCAATAAGAAACTGTAAGATGCAATAAAAGGATAAAGTAATCTGAAAACACTGAGTGAACATTTCAATTTAAAACTCTAATGTGACAGAAATATTGGAGCACAAGTTTAGAAACATCATGGATAATATAACAAGGTATCTGCTTTAAAAATACGCAACATGAAGGAGTACCTGTATAATATTAGCTAATGGTGGAAACTCTGAGAACATATCAAAAATGGATACTATAGGTAACATCATGGTAACTTTATTATATAAGACTTCCTACATGCCTTTAACAGGCTGTGGTGGTGCATGCCTTTAATCCTAGCACTCGGGAGGCAGAGGCAGGTTGATCTCTGTGAGTTCGAGGCCAGCCTGTTCTACAGAGTGAGTTCCAGGAAAGGTGCAAAGCTACACAGAGAAACCCTGTCTCAAAAAAAAAAAAAAAAAAAAAAAAAAGACTTCCTACATAGTCTGTCGACTCTCCAAGAATCTCTTTGTTTGTTTCTTTCCTTGGTTATACTTATCAAATGACTCCATTTCTAGAGCTCAAGCAGGAGGAACAAGAGTATGAGGACATCCTGGACTGAGGTCAACAAAACCAAAATAAACAACATAACATAAACAAAATAAACATCCCACAATGAAACAAATCCAAAGCTACTGATACATTTCTAAAATTAATGACAAATGTTTGACTACAGGTTCAAGAAAGTCACAGATTGTCTACCAGCTTTAAAAAAAAAAAACATTGAAATCTATTGCAGTCAAAATGTAGAAATCAATGACAAAGCCAAAAGAACTTATAAAAATTAGTAAGCATAGAGGGACAAGCCTAGTTACCTATTTTTTTGTTTTTATTTTGACAGTGAAAAGGATTGGACTTTAGTTAGTAAGAACAAAAACTAAATGATAGGTTCTGTTTACTAGGAAGCCTTGTTATTTCTTTGAGAACTGGAAAAGTCTGTCATGACTTCGAGAAACAGAACCCTTGACGTCTTACACATCTGCTGGTAGTCACCATAGAGGTAGAAAATCTGGCTCTATTTTTAAAGTGGCTTCCTATATTCCACTGTAACATATGCCATAGACTTCTTCTATCAAGATTGGACTAGGAACGTTTATAAAAATACAAAAAATAACTACAAAGTGTCTCTGGACTCTGGAGCTCTACAGCTCAAGCTGTTAAACACACAGCTCCCACATATCCCCCACATATTTGAATTATAAATAGGGGCTGACTTTGATCTTATACAGGACTCAGATCCATGCAACTCTTTCAAGGACACATTTGACAACGCATTTGTGCGTAATAAATGCCAGACATATAGAAATAATTTCAATAGCTAAGGACATGAAATTTTAAATCCAGTCCTTTATCCAAATGAGCGAACTTGTGTGGCTTATGTTATTGCAGATAACAGTTTCCAAGCAGTCATGTAATAGATATGACGGTAAGAGTAAACCATTGTGGAGGCAATCCAATTTATTGGTTCACTTCATTCGGTGATACTGGCAAGCTCAGCTGTAATTGCTGAAAAAAGATTAAGAGAGAAATACGATGTGACTTGGTGGAAATCAAATAAAGTTACACAGCAAATCAGTGGGAAAATGAAATGTAACTTTGATTGCTCATGCCTTAACACTGGTTGCTTCTGTCTGTTCTTACCTATTTTGACTCACTTAACGGGTTCAAGCTATGTTACTTGGTAGAATATGATAGTAAAACATGAAACTAATTAGTTTTATATTCCCAGATACTGTATTTCTGAACAATGTGATGATCAAAGTTTTCCAAGTTTAATGATTAGGTTCATCTCTTTCTGTAATGAAGTGCAGAAGTGCCTTGGATGGCACTAAGAAAACCTGCCATAACACCTGAAAAATGAGATTGATGGCAGCAAATATTTACTACGTGACTAATTAAATAGATATTTTAAGCTGACTTGTTTTCACAGTTCCTCACCAAGCATAACTTGAAGATAAATCTATTGATGACTTCAATGTCCACATGGCAACCTGACCAAAATATTGAACCACCAGCCTCTGACACCAAACATCTGAAAGGTGGTGTTGCTCTTCAAGAAGCTAAAGTTGGTTGTAGCATTTGCTTTACAGTATTTTTAACAGTGAAGATTTTTTAATACAAAATCTTGTACAACAGTAACACTGACCAGTAATTTTACTGTCTTAGTGGGTTTTAAACTATTAAATGTGCCAGCAGAATGTTCACATTTCTCTTTTTAAATGATTACGTGGAAGTCACAAAATTACAGTTATACATATTTATGTTTGTACACATTTTAATTGTTCACATTCTATAGATGCACTTTATTTTAATTAAAATTTTCAGATTTATGAATTTTAAGTTCATTACAATTAAAAAAAAAGCTAGTAGCTATACTTTAATCATTCCACTAAAATTACTGGCTGACATAATGCATGGCGACATTAAGTATTGGATTCTGACTGGGTAGCTAAGATGATGAATTCCTAGAATGAAATGTCAGACATTTTCCATTTTTGCTTACTATTTATAGCTAGACTACAAATTATAAGACATATATTATAATATGCTATCTTGCTTTTTCAATATTCTCATTTTACTACAGAGTGTTACATATATATAACAATGAACTAATATGGTAGTAAAGATTAATATGGGAATTTAAACACTCCATCTAAATATACGCCAATGATAAGAGGGGTGTCTAATATTATACAATTAAGGTTGACTTATTTTATAAAGTTGGCAAGTTTATTGTTTTTCATTTCTTGTATTCAGCAGCCTAAAATTAGTTTCTGCTTCACTAATTTGGCTACAAGACAATATATAAAATGTAATAACATAAGGATAAATGTTCAGAAAATATTGGAATGCACAATATTCTTTAAAACTATATAATCTGTATTATAAATCATTGATTAAAATGACAGACTTTTGGGTAAAGATAGTGAATTGGAAACTGAACTTAGGAAGACTCAATATGAAAAAGAATGGACTCTATTTCAAACAAGAAAAGGAAAAAGACCGTTGGAATTCAGAATGATAGGATATCTGTAAAATATAGTTAAAAAAATAATAGATGACTCAGTTTTAAGCAGTTGAGCCAAGCAGAACAGAGCTCTGGGTGAGAGAAGAAAAAAAGTACAAAGACATTGGGCAAAATGTGATTGAGATGGCCCCATGAAAAGAGGGTAGTGCAGAGGCCATTGGGAAAATCCACTGTCTTCACAGGCCTCTAATCCAGCTGCAGCTTCTAATGACATGGTGATGTCTCAGGTGCTTCATTCAGCTTGGTTCTACGTGTATATGACTCAGAGGGCTGTGACACAAGTGTTGTCAGGAAAGAGAGTCTAGTATAGAAAACTAAGCTCCAGTGGAGCCTGAGAACAGAGCCAACCACAAGTCCCAGAGAATCTGAGTTTAACCTGTTGCTAGACCTGAGCAAGAGACAGGCATGAAGAGTGGGAGAACTGGGCCCTGACAAGCTGGTAAGTACAGACTGCAAGGGGCTCAGCTGTGAAAGTGATGAACATAGCTCTGCATTTGGTAGCTAGGAGTAGATCTCATCAATTGAGAATAACTCTGGGATTTCATAATCCAGAATCTAAGGTTAGCAGTGGAGCAATCTCTTGAGCCACATATCTGACGTTCAGTTGTTCTAGATCCATAGAACTCTGAAATATACCCCTGTAAATAATACTTAGGAAATCTAGATGTTATGAAGACATTTTTCCTGTTTGTATAGTTCTCTGTTCTGTGGTTGCTTACACACTTCCAATCTACTTGGAATATATCTTCTTGCTAGACCATTAGTTACCCTTGAAGCTATAATCTGGAGAATCACCAAATTATGAGAAATAACCTGTATAGCTCATTCTGTATAAACCTAAGTGTAGTGAGATAGGACCCTGAAATACAAATAGGGAAGATAATGGAATGAAAAGAGATTTGAAGGTGTTTGTGTCCTAATACAGAATCAAAAAAATCATAAAACTTAAGAAAAACAGAATTACAGATTGAAATGAATGATCACCATGTATAAACTGGCAGTATCCAAGTTTTGCTAACCTAGAAAGACATTGTTTTTATCAGTATTCTCTATTTCCATTTGCTTCTATTTATTATCACATTGTTGTCAGTATTTTAAATATATTGTATTGAAAGAATTGTGTTTTTATTTTTGCTGTGGGAGAATGCTTTTGAACACTGGTTTAATAAAACACTGATTGGCCAGTAGCCAGACAGGAAGTATAGGCAGGATAAGCAGACAAGGAGAATTCTGGGAAGAGGAAGGCTGAGTCAGGAGATGCTAGCCTGCCGTCCAGGGAGTAGCATTTAGTGGCACACAGGTAAAGCCATGGAAAATGTGGCAACATATAGATGAACAGAAATGGGTTGAGTTTAAGTGCAAGAACTAGTCAGTAGTAAGCCTGAGCTAATGGCTGAGCAGTTTTAATTAATATAAGCCTCTGTGTGTTTACTTGGGTCTGAGTGGCTGTGGACCAGGCAGGACACAGGAAAACTTCCAGCTACATATTTTGTTATTCCCCTTAGCATAGTCACTTGATTTTGTTTACATGCTGTTTTCATTATAAAATATTTTGTCTTTTCATTTACCCAATATAGCTTTTTATCTTTTCCCCAATTTTCTCTCTACTTTATTTTTAATAATCCACATATAATATCTTAATTTCTTTACTCTTTTCTTTAATTAATTCTTCTAATATTTATCTAATTTAACTTTTAAAGTGTCTCATTATTGGAAAATCATTGTTAGTCTTTGCTTTTTATTTATTGAGTTTTTGTAATCTCATCTCTTCTTTTCTTCCTGACATTTGTCTTTATGCCTATTTTTCCTTTTCTTCACTTAACATTTTTCTCCTTTATTTTCCTCCATTTCCTATATGCTTCCTTTATTGTATTTTACACCTTGCACATTTACTGTAAATTTCAGAGTGCATACTACATTATTTAACAATATTTGGTTTTAAGAAATTTTTTTTATATATTCACAGGCTTTAATAGCTAGTGGGTCCATTTATGTATCTTAAATTCTTTGATGTTGCTGTATAGTAGATTGTCTTTTACAATTTCATACTTTTTAAGAGCTTTATTCATAAGCACTATAACTCTACCATCCTATCCCTTGTCAAAGTCTATCTGTGTCCACCTCCAAAATCCATGGTCTCCTCTCTAGTTTTTGTTACATATATATGTATAAACAATTCACTGAGTCCATTTAGTATCATGAACAAGTGCATGTTCCCAGGACTTGAGGTCAAACATTCTGTGTAGGAGCTCCTTCCTAAAGAAAATCAATTCTTCCTTTTTCGGCATCCTTTGACTACCTGTAGCTCTTCATCCAGTGCCTGGATTGTACACATTTAGTAATTAACTCTGAGTTATGAATAATGCATTGGTGTTGCATTAAGGAAAGAAATAAAAGGATTTCCCCTTGCAGTTGTGTAAACAAGTGTGAATTCCAATGTGAATTATCTGCTTTGTAGTCTCTGTGGCTTTCATCTTCTGTCTGTTGCATGAATCCGAATATGTGCCTGCCTGAGGGCTGTCCTGTGAATTTGTCCCTGTGCCTTTATCTGTGACTGTCTTGTATGTGTCTCTCGGTGTCATTGTGTGTCTCTGTCTCTCTACTCTGTTTGTGTGTATCTTTGTGTGTTCTCTGTGTATGTCTGTTGTATGTCTGTATGCTGTCAGAATTATATACCAGCAGTTTGGACAATATGAGCTTTCACTTCCATTTGACTCTAGAAATAGTTTCATTCCAGTCTATTTCTGAGGCTCCTGGCTCCAAATCTTCAGATTCAAGTGTGGTTCTCACCACTCATCAAGGAAAGTTCTCTTTACAACAGAAAGAAGCCATGACAAAACCCTCAACCAATCAAAATGCACACTTTGAAAGCTCAGTTCCAATGCATACATCTATAATACAAGACCCTTACCCAAGGCTCAGGGATCATCACAGAAGGGGAGAAAGAAAGTAAGAGCCAGAGGTTCAGGGAGTTTGATGTGACACTGTGTCTCTGGTAATGTCAGAAGCTCCACTTGTACATTCTCACCAATGTAGATGTAACCAACCCTCTTATTAAATAAGAAACACAGAACCAATGCAAAGAAGAAAGCCAAGAGATCAGAGCTAAGAGACTTACCAACCTGCTGCAGCTAAGCTCTTCAGCTAAGAGACCTCTCTGAAAGAGACCTACTTCCTGTCTGTTTGTCTTTATATAGACTTTCTGTTCTGCCTTCTCATTGGTTGTAAAACCAACCACATGACTGCCTCATCACTGCCTGTCTGTATAGACCTCCAGGTCTTCTATGGTTGGTATTAAGATTAAAGGTGTGTGTCTCCAATGCTGGCTGTATCCTTGAACACACAGAGATCTACCTAGTTCTGCCTACCAAGTTCTGGGATTAAAGGCATGCACCACCACCGCCCAGCTTTTGCTATGGCTCTAATAGCTCTGACCCCCAGGCAACTTTATTTATTAACATACAATTAAAATCACATTTCAGTACAAATAAAATACCACCATACACCAACACGACCACCCAAACATGAGCTGAACAAGGACGACAACAGACATGCTAAAGTGGACAGCAGAATTTCTGTTTCCCCCCAAATTCCTGTGTATGGATGATTTCTGTTTTGTCTGTTATTTTATAGAAGTAAATGATTTTTGCTTTCTAAAAATGTTCTACACAGTAAAAGTTAAACAATTAAAAGAAAATAGAGTTAACAGGTTTGAATCCTACATAAGAATCACAGGCAGCTAAGAAATGAGAGTGGGAACAGCACTCTAGTTGATTATCCAATACCAAACGGTCAGCTCTGAAACACACATACAAGTAACATTATATAGACTGAGAAGATTACATTTAGGAATATATATATATATGCATTGAAAAATGATACTACAAGCCGTATTGAACAGACTATTTCACTACTTCAAAACAGACATTAAAATAAACCATCCTCCAAAATTATATATCCTCGTAGGTAAGAATAAAACTAGATTGACATCTTTCCACTTGGAAAAATATAAAAGTAAAATGGCTTAAAATGTAAGACAAAACACTTTAAAACTATGATTGTAAAATATAGGTAAGACACTTTATAATTTAAATATAGGCATAGGATTTTCTGAACAAGATTTTAATAGCATAAGAAATTTTATCAAAAAGTAAAAAACAGTTTCATAGGATTAAGATTTCATCAGAGCAAAAGAAACAGTTACCACAGTTAATATGCATCCTGCAGAATAGGTAAAGGTGTATATAAACTATAGATCAGTCAGACACTTAAAATTACAAAAGTAAATACTGAAAATAAAGTGATAAATGGGCTAATGAACTGAAGAAGAAATGCAAACGGTCAATAAAATTTTGAAAAATATTCAACATCCTAGCTATCAAGAAAACACAAATTAAAACAGTTTTGAGGGTCATCTAACCTCATTAAAACTGGACACATCAAGAAAACAAATGATAATAATCCTGGTGAGAATGAAGGAAGAAAATTGGGTGAGAGTGCAAACAGGTGTAATCACCATGAAGGTTAGTATGTAACTTTGCCCAAAAAACTGAAACTAGACCTGCCCTAAGATTCAACAATCTCACTCCTGTGCAAATAATGGACAGAATCTAAGTAAGCAAACCACAGAGATATATGCAAATTAATTTTCATTGCTTCACTCTTCATGACACCTAAGAAATGGAATCAGCCTAGATGTCATTAACCAGTTGGTGAATAAAGTAAATGAAGTACACACAATCATAATCATAATAAAAATGAAATAAATAATATACTTTTCAGAATAAAAGACTGACGTAGAGATAATGTTTATTGAGGTATATCACAGTCAGAAAAATAAATATCTCATGTTTATCTGTCATATAAAGAAGTGTGTGTGTGTGTGTGTGTGTGTGTGTGTGTTAAAAACAGAATGGAGCCCATGAGAGAGGAGGATGAAATCTTAAGTAAGGAGGAAGGCAGGTAATGGAATAATGAAATACATGTGGAATGAAAGCGGACAGAACACTATTAAGGGTAAATAGGGACCCAGCAATCAGTGTTCGGGTGGCACAAAAGAGAATAGTGTGATGAGATTCTTGATAAGGAAATAGTTTAAGGTGAGTGTAAGGTGAATGAACACAGGTGAAAATGGTATACTAATATCCATTACTTTGTAAGCTAGTTAAATAAATCAATTTTAAAAGTGTGTGAAGAAGCCAGGCGGTGGTGGCGCACGCCTTTAATCTCAGCACTTGGGAGGCAGAGCCAGGCGGATCTCTGTGAGTTCGAGGCCAGCCTGGGCTACCAAGTGAGTTCCAGGAAAGGTGCAAAGCTACACAGAGAAACCCTGTCTCGAAAAACAAAAAAAAAAGTGTGTGAAGAATATATTAAATCAATCAATGATAAGAAATAGTATTCACTATGATTATGTGTCAATAATTTACTCACATTTTGAGAGTGATCACATCATTGGTGGTAACAATGTATGACTAGTAGGACCTACTCACTTTTATCTTTTACCTACTCATTTGCTTGCCGAAGTGCAAATTTAGATTTACATTCTACCACTTTCCAGTAGATTATTTTTGTTCCAGTGCAGCAAGACTTAGAACCACAGCTATGAGCACAATGCTCAGAATAGTGAGCTTCGCCTTAAGATTAAACATTCAAAGATAATTGCTCCAATCAAGTCATGATTTATTATAGCAATTTAATAATGATAATCTAGATGGAAAGTACATTTTTACTAGCCTACTAATCTTGTAGGCAACTCAGTAACCATTTGTAGTGGAGTATTGTTTTATAAGGAATAGATGATTTTTATATGTACAATTAGATATTTAGCTCTTTCCTGATAACCTTTAATTTAATTAAATTATTATTTTAAACCTACATTGAGAAGTTAATCAAATCTTTGTGATTTACCCAAAATAACACAGAGAAATTTTTATCTTGAAATGAACAGTTATTGACCTTTAACATGGAAATTACTACTCTGAGGAAAGTAAATGTGACAGAAAATGAACATGTGAGATTCTCAACGCTAGTTTAGGTTTGATTTGCAAGACAGAACATTTTATGACATTCTTAGGCATATTTATTTCTCCCTCATACATTTAAAATAAAACAGAAATGTGCTCAAACTATATGTAAGTGGTATACACATAATGCATAAGAAACAATTTCACAAAATGGCTAAAAGTAAGGCAAAATTCAATAGAAATGGAATCATGCACACAAATGCCTAGGCTATTGCCTAAAAGAAGCCTAAATATCATATTATTTTCTAGGACTATTGAATCAAATATACTACAAAAACAGAAGCTTTACAAAATAGAAATTTACTTTCTGCTATTTCCCGTAGATGCAGCTCATATCAAAGTGTGTGCAGATTTCTTGGAAAGCATTCTCTCTTGAACATCCCACACTCATGGTTGATGCCATCTGTATTTCACATTTCTTGACATATGTCTGTCATCACAACATCTTGTAACAATATGCTGTTGTCTTTGCATCTCTGCCTCCTGAGATCTATCTTCCTATAAGGATGACAGTTGTTGGATGTTAGAATCCTTTTTTTTTTCTAGAATCCTTTTGAAAACAATGTGTCCACAATATATTGTAAAGGCTCATTTCCAAATAATGTAATATTCATAGGTACACAGAGTCAGAACTTCAACTTATCCTTAAGGGATACAATTCAATTCACAACACATACTATGAAGTTGATATGTACATTAATATCTACATTATAATATATAATGATTTCATCTACTAATACATTAAAAAAATTCATAAGACACATTAGTTGACATTTGGATAATATTTGCTTCCAGTATAAGGAAGCACAATATGCACTTTATGAGAATAATAAGTTGGCTTTTAAATTAATCTTTTGGAAAGTGCAGTGGTACATGCCTGCTACTCTGGCTATTGGAGCAGTTGGGCTGAGACCACCTAATCAGTCTAGGAGTACAAGCACTATCTGGGCTGTGTAGACTGAGAGAAATTCAACCAGTCTCAGATATTTCATTATACAAACAAAAACAGATAATAGATTAAAACTAAATTATCAATAATAAAACTGCTTCTAAAGTTGGTTTTGTTAAAATTATCTTAGTAATAAAAATAATACATTTTTGGTCTCGGAAGTACCAAATCAAAAAGTCACAGAGTGAGTGAAGAATAAGGGAACTCTGTTATAAGAAGGCCCGTGTTTTCTTGAACAGACTAATAGGAGAAATACAGACACTAAAGACACTGCTGGCTGAGGTCCCAAAGGAAGTGAGAACATTATAGAAATATTCTCAATTAAACATACAGATGCCAAATCCACAGTTAATACTTTTTTTTTTTTTTGGTTTTTCGAGACAGGGTTTCTCTGTGTAGCTTTGCGCCTTTCCTGGGATTCACTTGGTAGCCCAGGCTGGCCTCGAACTCACAGAGATCCGCCTGGCTCTGCCTCCCGAGTGCTGGGATTAAAGGCGTGCGCCACCACCGCCTGGCTCACAGTTAATACTTTTATTAGAAAGTATGACTTCTAAAAGACTGTTGGGGAACATGCAGAAGGATATGAGAAATGTGTTTCTGAAAACCACAGGGAAGCATTTTTATCAATAGCAGAAAGAAGTAGAAATTAGATAAGTGATTGTCTTGTAATTAACAGTAGACATACTTTTTTTTTTTTTTTTTTTTTTTTTTGGTTTTTCGAGACAGGGTTTCTCTATGTAGCTTTGCGCCTTTCCTAGGACTCACTTGGTAGTCCAGGCTGGCCTCGAACTCACAGAGATCCGCCTGGCTCTGCCTCCCGAGTGCTGGGATTAAAGGCGTGCGCCACCACCACCCGGCGACATACTTCTTATATCAAAGAATAATTTGCTAATAAATATTCCAGAAGATGTGGGGGGGTTGCAGAGAGGTAGAGGGACATAATGATGCTGTGTGGCCAAAATGCATCTTTGAGGGGCTGCAGAGATGGCTCAAAGTTTAAGAGCATCATATCCTTCTGCAGAGGATCTGTTTCAGTTCTCAGCACCCACTCATTTCCCAGCATCCACATCATGCAGTTCAGATAATTACACTTCCATGGGATCTGGCACCCTCTTCTGGCCTCTATAGGCATCTATGCACATGGGGATCATAGGTACGCACACAGGCAGAAAACACATACAATTCAAAGAAAATAAGGAAATAAAATCTTGAAATCAATGTATCTTTTGCTAACTTAATTTTGTGTGAGATGGATTGATAACCGATTAAATGAAATCTACATATTAATCCCTTTTCAACATTGGTATCCTAGTCTGACCAAACTTATTTGTGCTATAGTCAAGCTTTAAGCATCTGCTAGGAATTTCCATACATACAACCACCCAAATGTCCCTTTAGGGCCATCTCCACCACCCCACCAGAAAACCAGGCTTCCTACTTTCTTCCCCAGTGTCCAGCCTGCTGAGTGCCTCTGACTTCCCCATCCATGCATTTCCAGCCACCCATCAATTTATCTTTGGTCTACCAGCATGGTCTGTCCTTCTCTGCCTTCACTGCAAAAGAACCCAAGTCTTGGGCTAGAAATCTACCTATACCCCAAAACAAAGATCTCTCCCATGTCACATGCAACTTTCCCACCCAGAAAAGTCTACTCCCACACTCCAAGCTTGAGCAGGGTGTTTATGTTTTATGGATATAACTCTCTTTAAGTGAGGATTTCATGGGGGTAAGAACTAGCCTCTGGCTGTTCTGCTTCTCTGATCTTTCAGCTTTCACCCTGATATCTGGCTCTGTTTTTTTTTTTATTAAAAGACCATCTAAGATTGGAACCACAACTGTATAATGAGATCCTTTGACAAATAAGCTAGGGTTAGTGATGGAAATAAGTCAAAGAGTATTTGAATAGCATGCACAAGAACTGAGGTTCCATCCCATACTCTACCCAGTGAGTATATTATTAGGGATATTATCTAATCTGCATCTATAGTTCATCTCTTTCTACTTCCTAAATTGCTGCCACTTATATATTTGCTTGTGTAGTATGATTATTAAAAGCATCAACACAAGCTTTCAAATGCATTTTTATTAATTGAAGAGTTAAATTTTCGACAAAGTTAATAGTATTGAATTACTTATAAACTTGGAGAACTATTAAAATCCAATCTTTCATTATGTAGAACATCATATAAATCCTCTTGCCCATTTTGTGATAGTTTTTAAAAGAACCAAGAGTGATTTATTGCTCTTCTGAGTTGAACTTTCAAGGTAGTAATAAGAGTGTAAGGAATATTTATAGCTTCTCTGGTTGGAGTGCCAATAGAGATATCAATGAGCTTGAATTCATAGCTCGGGTTTAATGACAAATTCGTTATTTTTGAAATGAGATGTCAAAAGAGTGGCTTGGGTTTTATAACCTCTAATGTGGGGAAGTGACTAAAGGGCTTCAAAACCAAGCTCTGCCGAAGTGCTCATGCTCACAGTACAGATGAAGACACTATGCTACATGGCGTCATCTATTCGGATTTCTGTAAAAGTATGTGCATGCCCAGAGTTAAAACTTCCTCAGACTCCAACAGATTAATTTGAAGAGCTTCTGCATTGATTTAGTCCTCATTTAATTTTTCTTTATTTCCTAATTAAGCATCTCTGTTACCTAGACATTTTTATTACATAATGGGTATATATGAAATATTATTATTCTTGTATTTGTATGAACAGTTTTGGATAACTTCTATAATCTTTTTTTTTTCAATTTTTTTTTAATGCATACCAATTTAAGTTGGACGCAACTACAAACAGCTTCTTGGCCAGGCACAGGACCCAATTCTCACTCCTCTTCCTCCAGCCTTGGATTTTATCTCTCTAGAGTTTGTACAACTCCTGTGGATACTGCCACAGTCTCTGTGACTTTGTACATACAATTGTCATGTTGTTTCACACGATCCCTGAGATGTCAGAGGAGGGATTTGATATAGACATCTCATTCAGGCTAAGCACTCCAAAGTCTCCCACTTTCTTCACATTGTCAAGTTGTGGGTCTTTGTGCAAGAAGAAGCTTTTCTGTTGAGAAATAAGTGATGCACTGATCTATGGATATAACAATATGTTACTCGGAGTCATTTATTGCTATGTACATTTAGCAGAATAATAATAATAGGTTTTCCACTAGGGCTATGTTCTAGTTGCGTATAAACCTCCAACTTGACAAAACAAATGAATTCACAGTTTTCAGCAGTAGGAAGAGTACTACCGATCCCTACGATGGATCTATGGGGGACTCTGCTTTCTCTACTAGGTGATCTTTCTAAGGTCAGCCAGGATCATGTAGATAGCATTTACCACATCATCAATCCATGCTGAAACATTACAAAATATCTTTGCACCAGTCCAATATGCATTTCTTTAGGAAAGTTTCAGGTCCAAGAGGAGAAAGCTTGGTTTAGGTTCTCAAAGCTTCCCGCATTAGTCTCAGTGAAGGTGACAAATGGCAGAAACTGGAAAATCCAGAGCAAAGCTTCTCTTTGTAATTTTGAGCCATTGATTTCTGGGAATCATGAGAAAATTGAAGAGGCGACATAAGGCTTCTCGCTAAGTCCATCGCAAGGTCTAAAGAAACAAAAGGAAAATAAATTAGTTCATTTTTCTCTTGCTTAGATGACCTTGGCATAAAAACCATGAGAATTGGCTGTGAGACTGTGTGTGTCTGTGTGTGTGTGTGTGTGTGTGTGTGTGTGTGTGTGTGTGTGTGTGTGTGTGTTTGTGCTCCTTTGTGTAGTTACCATTGAGTTTTCAGTTTATTCTCAAGGACAAAACAAGGTCGGTTGTCAGTACTGAGCATCAACAGTTTCAGCAACGTTCTTTTCACTTGTTCTTCCAACTCCACTTGTTCATTAACGAAACGGATAAAGGAATCAGGCTGATTTACGAAAACCTCTGTCCCTGAGACAGCAATAAGTAAACCAGTGTGTACCGATAGTGCTAAAATACATACACAAAACAAAGATGTAGCACCTCTGTAAGCTGCTTTTCTGCTCCCAGTGCATGAGGATATATTACTCGGCTGGGGCAGTAACAGAATTAAGAAGGAAACACCAGCACTCTGCTGACTTTCTTTGAAAAATATAAAACAGACTACAGAAAAAAATTATTAATAATTAGTGTGAGACAAACTGTGAACTTTCTATGTCTAAGCTTTAAATGGTAACTCTGCTGTGAAATAAATATTTGAACAGTCTTTCTTTACAAACACGTTCTGGAGATTCTGTAAAAAAAAAAGTGCAACTATAATAAAAATCACCAATTAGATTTGTTCAGAAAGGTAATTAAGTAAATTCCCTCAAGTACATTCCAAATACAATGGGATATTTCTTCAGGGTATGTGAGAAATCTAAAAACAAATAAATAAATAAGCACACAATAAATAAGCAAACAAAACCCAGTGGCTTTGCAGTATCATTCCCAAGTTATTAAGTAAGTATAGATGAACACAAGGCCACAGAATAGCTTAATTGTTTTAGTAGTATATGCCAACTTGTCTTTATGTAAGTAACCTATTTTGATTAGAACTACCACAGGTCTGTGATTGAATTTAAGATCAACAGTTGAATGACATTCTGACATTCACAGAGTGAGTTTCTGTGAGTATTTAATGTAAACCCAAATTATGGTGAAAATATTTGATTTGTTTGGATTTGTAGTTGGAGATTCTGAATTAAGAGAGGAAATCACAGTTTCTTCTACTCTCGAGTTATCTTTCCTAGATTTATGCATTTTAATGTAGTAGTTACTTTTGTATGCATATTTATAAATATCAAATTTATGACACAGTTTAAAAACTGTGAGAAAGCTAAGAATTCTCTTTTCTTTCATGAGTATTCAATAGTAAATAAAATTGGAATTTCTTTACTATAATGTCACTAGCATATATATTTTATATGAGTCTCTCTCATTTACATTGCTTTATATTTATTACTTTGACCAGGAGCTTATATCTATTTTATAACTATTTTCTGAACAACATGTCACATTTCACCATTTATAAAATATAGTTTTCTTTATTACACATTTACTGGCTGGAGTGAATTACACAAATTCTCACATCTACAAAAAAAACCGCTGTAGCAACAATAATTATATAGCATTTAGCTGATTAGATACAAAATTAAAATTGTTTTTAAAATTGCTCTCTTTTAAGTCAAAATGAATACAGTATTTAATTTATAGTAATTTGTAGTAATTTATATAATGGGTGTTAAGAAAATAAGTTGAGCTGCTAATTGTCAATTCAATAGATTTCACTTGACAATATAGTAAATATTTAACACTTGATGAGGCTGGGAGATAACAAATAGCTATTATAAAGGGAAACTTTTCCAGGCTTGAAAACAACTATGACAACACAAAACAACTCATGCTTCTTAAAATTATTTATTGAACAACAGGCCCTGCCTAATTTCCTTTCTGAGGAAGTAATAGTCAGTTTTCCCTGTTGAGAAATCTTATACAAGCATATAAGCAAGGTTTAGACAACTGCTTTTCTGCTCTGACATACAAGAACATGGATATAATTTAAACATGGTGTGTTGTATTACTATTGCTTTATTTGTATTGAATAGGTTTCTGTTCTTGAAGTCCCTAATGAACTTCTTCTATGTGGATTAATATTTTGACTACTTCTGATCACTTCTGTGTGGCAACTGTACAGAGGTATTCCATTGTGTCTATTGCAAGTATATGTAAAAGTAGAAGTAAAGAAATGCTTAGAAGTTTTTCTTTGTTTGTTTGGTTATGGTTTTGGTTTTTTGTTTGTTTGTTTGTTGTTTTGTTTTTACTTTGCTTTGTTTGGTTATTTTTCTTCCTTTCTTTTCTTTTTTAATTGTCCATTAGGGAATGAAAAGATGGCTTGAGAGCATCGGCTGCTAATAACCTCCTCAAAAGACTTCTATCATTTGTGCTGTCTCTGGAGGCCATGTTGGTATGCATGGTCCACTGCTTTAAGCCTTGTTGAAGCCCAGGGTTCATGTGAATGTTTGTGGTCTGGGCAGCCACTGAAAGCCATGAGGATGTCCAAGGCCCTTGCTACTAATGGAGGCCAGGTGGACTTCTGGAGTCTGTGCTATTGAAGTCATATTGGTGTCTGTGGTCCCTGTTACCAGTGGAGCTGGAGGCCACGTTGATCTGAGTGGCCTGTATTGTCACAGAGGGCCATGCTGGGGGCTCATGGTCCCGCTGCATCTGGAGGCTGTGTTGATGTCCATTACTCACATTACCACAGAAGGCTATTTGGATGTCTGTGGTCTGTGCTGCCATCTGAAGCCATGTTGGTTTCCTTGGCCTGTGCTGCCTCCTCCAAAAGCTATGATGGTGTCCATGGACCATGCTGCAAAAGGGGGCTGTGTTGATATCTGTGGTCCATACTGTCACCAGATACCATGTTGAGATCTGTGACATGTGTTGACTCTGAAGACCATGTGGATGTCTGTGATCCATGCTGTTGCAAGAAACCATGTATAAGTCCATGAGCCACACACTCACTGAATGTAAAGGGCAAGGAAGCTACTTTCGCAGTGGTATTGATGATTTCAGACTCACAGTTGGGGAAGAGGGACATAGAAGACATCTATGACTCAATGCCCACCCCTGTCATCGCCTCCAAAATTAACAGGAAATTAGCCTAGACAGGAAACCATTGAAGAGAACTCTTAAAAATTGTCATAAGGATAATGAAGTGTATATAGACATCACAAATTGGACTTGTCTTTTTCTTCTTCTTCTTCTTCTTCTTCTTCTTCTTCTTCTTCTTCTTCTTCTTCTTCTCCTCCTCCTCCTCCTCCTCCTCCTCCTCCTCCTCCTCCTCCTCCTCCTCATCCTCCTCCTTTTTTTTCCTCTTCTTATTTTTTGGGGGAGATCACAAGGATGGAATGTGGAACTTGGGGAACAGTGAAATGAGTGTCATCAGGGTGCATGATGTGAAACTTCCAAATAATCAATAAAAAATATTATTCTGGAAAAAGAAAGAGTATTAAAGTATGCCCATAAAACACCCAAGTACTACCTGTTCATTTAAATTATGTGCATGTTTGAATTCAGACAAGAAATAGTTCATTCATATCAACTAATTGACATATGTAGAACATATAATATGTGAATTTTTGTGAGGTTCTTGTTTAATTGGCTCATATTTTATGAGGATAACATTATATTACTTTTAGAATTTATTTTCTCCTATGTTAATGCTGAATTGTATAAAATGATTATAAGGAATAATTTTGTTATTTCAATCAAATATTTTCTTCACTTATACCATTCTCTTCAATTTTAGAAAGTTTCAAAATTTTATAAAAAATTGTCCATTGATTAGAATTTTTAGAATTAGTATTTATCAAATAGCTTAAAATATTAGTGTAAAAACACTGTAATGGTTCTCTAGAACTAATAATTATAATTAAACAAGAAATGGGGCAGTTTGTAATATTTATTTATATTCATCAAGTGATTTGGCCTGTAATAACTGTAGAACCACAAATTGCCAATCTTTGAAAAAGATACAAAACAATGGCTAGAAAATTCAAAAGACTCATCCTTGATAGAGAATGCTTGATTTCCATTGAGCCAAATGTGGTAGGCACTTTGCAAAAAACAAATAAATTGAACTTTAGGATGATAAGATAATGAAAAACATACAGTGGTCTCAGGAAGCAGGCATTTGAAGAGCAAGAAACAACTAGATTAGTGGAACACAATGTACACAAGTTACAGCCTGGAACTGTAAGGCACGATAAAAAGGGTTTTGGCATGCAACTTATATGAGGTTAAATTTTATAATCATTCAGGACCATTTAGGGAATAAAGAGAAATGAGGGACACAAGATATTTTACATTTTTCTAGCATTATGAGGCATAGTATGTGTAGGGGAATGGGCTAGACAGGAAACCTCTTTTAAGCACCACTTAATTGATCCAAACAGGAGGGATATGTCTTACAAAGAAATATGTCAGTAGAAACAATAAACATGCACATTTAAAGCATGTCACTGGGGTAAATAAGATCCTCTGAGGAGTGGGCTCAGTTTGTTACTTCAAGTGAATATTAAGAACCATCTGTGGCATCCATTCAGTTAGGAGAGATAAACATCAAGAATGGGCAAAGGGATCACCCAATTGATGGGCAAAGGGAGAACCCGGTTGAGGTATGTTCCTTATGTGTTCTTCAAACATAGAAGGAATCCTGAGCTTACCTTGTCTAGTGAGAGATATGCTGCCTTCAGCTAACCTTCAGAGTCAGCTATTGGGTGTGGACCCAAGCAAAGTCTGAGAGGCGAACACTGAGTCCCTGAGTCTATCTATAGTAGACAACACAAGGGACAAAGGGCATTTAACATGAATTTCAATATTTTCAATTTAAAAGAAATGGTCTTAATGTGTATTTCTTAATTATTTGTAAGGAAAGCTGCAGTGTTGGAGTATCTGCATACATATATAAACAGAGCAGGGCAGAAAATATAACTAATAACCATTGAATTTGAATAATTTTTAAAATTTATTTTATTGCTAAAATTCCCAAAAATTTTACAGTTGTTATAGTGACATTGACACAGGCCACTTCATGACATGGCAGTTTATTGAGTTTGTTAGCTCATTCACTCTAAATGAATATGCTTTGTAAACCATGGACCAAGAGGCTGAAAATGGAAAACAGTAACATACACCTTGTTTATCACAAAAAGAATAAATGTGTAACTATTTGGGACTGTGTCTAGTTGACTGTGTCTTCCTCATTTAATAATAACACTCTATATAATATGTAAAATGAAAAACTATAAGTATTCTTTCAAATATACACAAATGCAAGAAATCCATAGGAGGAAAATAACTTGTATTTTATAACACATAAAATAAATTGTTCAAATTTTCAGAATAGCTTCTAAAAATAAAGTTTATGGGGAATTTCAATGTTATACTTATTTACAAAATCACCTTCAGAAGCTCCATGAAGAAAGTAACCATTCCTTGTTATTTTTCATAGTCTTTCATGAGATTTGGCATGATACAGTATAATGACTTCATTTTTTCTCACAGGAAAAAAAATGAGTTTGTTGTAGGGTGAGAATCTCTAGTAAATCTCACAAGGACTCAGCAGCATGGCATTTATTGCCATTTCTTTCTTTTGATTTAGCAGGTCTGCCCTTCAATATTTCTTTCCCTGAAATGCTTGCCCACGTCTGTTTTTCAAACAATTTATACTGGTGGCGCATTTACAGCCCTAGGTAGTTCGTGGCGTATGTTATTGTGTCAGAATGGCTCCACTCTAGTATATTTAGAGAAACTTCTGGACATCGTAGGTAAAACTCAATTATTTTAAGGCTCCATATCTTCAGGAGAGAAGAGCAGGGTACCATCTAGTGTTATTCCATGAGGGAAGGTTTTCTTTAAGTATTTGTTTTTACTGTTTGTTCGAAGGAAAACAGTAGCTGGAGACGGTTTTGATAGAACTTTTATTCTTTATATTTTAAATTTTTGCATGTCATGAGTGCCAGAATAGAACTGCAAACATTATAAAAATAAAACGCCCAACACTTTTGCATTTGTACCCTCTAGTAAGACATTTATACTAGAGTTTCTTGTCTTAAGCCTATTATAAATTAAAGTAAAATTAAGGCTTATTTTTCTTTAGAATTTGCTGTGTAATATTTGAGTAAACCTATTTTCTTTCTTTGTCTTCCTTTTCTTCTTTTGAGTGGTAGGGGAGACCAAATATAGGGCTGTAGGAATACTTGGCAAGAGCTCTACCACTGGATATCACCTCTAGGCCCTGTTAGACTTTTTCTTTGGTGATAATGTATGTTCTAGAATCATATTAAGCATAGCTAATTTATATATTTTAAAATATTTGTAACAAACAAATTTTTAGCTGAAGACCACATTTAAGATGATCAAAAATCTGCAGCAGATTGCTTTACTCCGTGTTTACATAATTATCTTGGCTTTATATGTAGTTTTTGTACTAATTAATTTGAAAGCAGAATAGAGAATAATGTGATTCTCATCATTTGTGACTCTATTTCTTTTGATGCATAATGTATCTAGTTTACTATGTGGAATTTGCTCTAAGCTGAAGGTGGAACAGCCTGAAGCCTTCTTTATAAGATCAATGCTTCAGCTCACACACCCTTTTGCCCTCTTAATCAGGCTGCAAGCTGCCGTAAAACAGAAAAGTACCTTCCAGGTGCTGTCTGCTGAGGTAGCTAACCAAAGGAAGAATTACTCTACTTTGAGGATTATGAAATTGAATCTCAAATGAAAAGCATAGCATTTTCCCCCCTTTGGAGGAGGACTTGTCTTATTTCATTTCAAATAATAGTACCGAGTTGAAGAAGTAGTATGCCACAATTAGAAACAGGGAGATAGAAAGAATCCTGCCTCTGAATCCTAAGTTCAACAATTTGACAAAGACTCTTAGTATTCCTTATCCATAACATGCTTAGCTCATCAAGCGAGTTTTTGGAAATGCTCAGGCTTTCTGTTATGACTTTTGACCGTGTCCCGGAACTTTGCTTTCGAATCTCAGTCAGGTACATCAGTAAGTGACTGGGTTTGAGGTTCACAGAATAAAAAGAAATAGAATAAAATGATAATGAATCAGGAAGTGGGGAGGTGTAGCCACAGGAGTGCTGGCTATGGAAGGAAAAGAAAGGATCAATTAGCAAACACTTGAAGGTGCAATTAAACACACTAAAATTGGATTTGGTTGTTTTGGAAGACAGAATGAATGAGCTGGTAAACAAGAATGAGACAAAACAAAGAAGGAAAGAATGGAAATCTTTTACAAATGGAAGACAGAAGGTGAGCTAAATTTTGAAGGATTACCAAGGGTGAAATGTCTTTATGGACCTAAGGACAGAAGTAATATGTAATTCTGATGAAAATTAAGTTTATGAAAGCAAAATTAATCTTAAATTATAGTAAAATTATATCATATGGAACAGAAAAGAAGAAAGATTATGGATCATATGTTGTTCTACTTTTCCAAGCATCAGGTGACTCAAAACTAACAAAATGGCTCCTTATAAATGTACAGCAAAGACATAGAGAGATCACTCACCTTAGAGTACATGAAATGACTGTTCTTACACTGTTCCTCATGATTTAATGTACTGTAAGATTTTGATTGTCTAATATAATTGTGGAGTAATAATTATGAAATCCATACCTATTACATTAAATGCTCATTTTTAACAAGAAAATTTCTCAAAGATAAACAAATTTTCCATAGTCCTACATGAGTTGATTTCCTGAAATTGAGTACAATTGAATAGAGTGATAATAAACTTAGAAATGTAATTAAGCTTTAATTTTAACATGTAGTTTAATTTCTTGACATAGTTTATGTATTTTCCATTAATATTGATGAGTGAGAATTAATGGAACTATGAAAACTTATGTATTATTCAATTAAAATAAGATCAATAGTATTTTATATTTCAATATTGTCTCTGTAATAATTTTAATAGTCTCTTTCACTAAATGCTTTCTCAAAGTCATCATCAGGGTAATACTTAACTGTGTAGCATATATATATACATATATATATATATCATATAACTATAATGATAAGTATTGAATTTCCCATTACCCTAGAGTTGGCAAATTGATCAAATGATAAATATGAAATTTAGAATATATTGCTCAGTTTTCATGTCTATAATAAAATACTGAAGACAGGCCACTTTTGAAGAAATGGAGCAAATCTAAGGGTTCAAAATTCAAGTAACACAGACATGTTGATGTTTTCATGCACAATGATTCTATTTAGTCCTGCAGTAAATTTTTCAATATGGCTTTGTTTAACCCTCCATTTATGAAAATTTCTTACCACATGGTACAGCTACTGAAGCCCTAATATCTCTCATTCATATATATAAAATGTGGTCATATGGCTCTGTGAGTAAAAGCATGTATTCGCAAGCCGGGCAACCAGAGGTCAAACCTCCAGATTAGCATAGGGAAAGAAGAAAAATTATCCCCACAAGTTGTCCTCTTACCTACACAGGTTCTTTTAGTGGGCACATATGCCAAGACACATTCACATACATAAATACATATACACAATAACTCAATGCAATAAAAAGGTAAGAGTTCAGTCAGGTTTTTTTTTTTTAAGGAGTCTTACATAAATTGTTAATTTTAATGTTGCCTTTAAGCCTTAGCTCTTCAATTGCTACCAAAAACAATGATACAAATGTATATAATACTAAGGATTTTCTTTTTTTTAAAGAGATTTTCTATTCATTTTACATATGAACCACAGATTCCCCTATCCTCCCTCCTCCCACCCCCCAGCCTTCCCCCCAACCCACACCCCATTCCCATCTCCTCCAAGGCAAGATCTCCCATGGGGAGTCAGCAGAGTGACTGATGGAAGCAGATGCAGAGATCTGTGGCAAGGTCCCAGGCAGAGCTCCAGGAGTCCAATCAATGAGAGAGAGGAGGGAGTCTATGAGCAAGAGATGTCGAGACCATGATTGGAAAAAGCACAGAGGATTTTCTTTTTTTTTTCAGTGTATTTCTTTTCTTTTTTTTTTTTTTTTTAAATTTTTATTTTGCAATACAATTAAGTTCTACATACAGGCACAGATTCCCTTGTTCTCCCCCCTCCCGCCCCCCTCACCTTCCCCCCAGCCCGCCTCCCATTCCAATCTCCTCCAGGGCAAAGCCTTCCCCACAGACTGAGATCAACCTGGTGGACTCAGTCCAGGCAGGTCCAGTCCCCTCCTCCCAGGCCGAGCCAAGGGACCCTGCATAGGCCCCAGGTTTCAAACAGCCGACTCATGCAATGAGCACAGGACCCAGTGCCAGTGCCTGGATGCCTCCCAAACAGATCAGGCCAATCAACTGTCTCACCCACTCAGAGGGCCTGATCCAGTTGGTGACCCCTCAGCCATTGGTTCATATTTCATGTGTTTCCGTTTGTTTGGCTATTTGTCTCTATGCTTTATCCGACCTTGGTCTCAACAATTCTCTCTCATATAAACCCTCCTCATTCTCGCTAATTGGACTCCCAGAGATCCACCTGGGGCCTAGTCATGATCTCTGCATCCAGATCCCTCAGTAGTTGGATGAGGTTTCTAGCACGACAATTAGGGTGTTTGGCCATCCCATCACCAGAGTAGGTCAATTCGGACTGTCTCTCGACCATTGCCAGCAGTCTGTTGTGGGGGTATCTTTGTGGATTTCTGTGGGCCTCTCTAGCACTTTGTTTCTTCCTATTCTCATGTGGTCTTCATTTACCATGGTCTCCTATTCCTTGTTCTCCCTCTCTGTTGTTGATCCAGCTGGAATCTCCCACTCACCCAAGCTCTCTTTCCCTCGACCCTCGCCCTTCACTACCCCCACTCCTGTCCAGGCTGTTCATGTAGATCTCATTCCATTTCTCTGTCATTGGGCGATCCCTGTGTCTTTCTTGGGGTCCTGATTTCCAGGTAGCCTCCCTGGTGATGTGAGTAGCAGTCCAGTCATCCTTGTTCCACATCTAGTATCCTGTTATGAGTGAGTACATACCATGTTTGTCTTTCTGAGTCTGGGATACCTCACTCAGGATGATTTTTTCTAGGTCCATCCATTTGTCTGCAAACCTCATGATGTCATTGTTTTTCTCTGCTGAGTAGTATTCCATTGTGTATATGTACCACATTTTGTTTATCCATTCTTCAGTTGAAGGGCATCTAGGTTGTTTCCATGTTCTGGCTATTACAAACAATGCTGATATGAACATAGCTGAACAAGTGCTCTTGTGGTGTGGTTGAGCATTCCTTGGGTATATGCCCAAGAGTGGTATAGCTGGATTTTGGGGGAGATGGATTCCCAATTTTCTAAGAAATCGCCATATTGATTTCCAAAGTGGTTGTACAAGCTTGCATTCCCACCAGCAGTGGAGGAGAGTTCCCCTAGCTCCACATCCTCTCCAGCATAAGGTGTCTTCAGTGTTTTTGATCTTAGCCATTCTGACAGGCATAAGGTGGTATCTCAGAGTTGTTTTGATTTGCATTTCCCTGATGATTAGGGATGTTGAGCAATTCCTTAAATGTCTTTCAGCCATTTGAGTTTCCTCTGTTGAGAATTCTCTGTTTAGTTCTATAGCCCATTTCTTAATTGGACTGTTGGGCATTTTGATGTCTAATTTCTTGAGTTCCTTATATATTCTGGATATCAGTCCTCTGTCAGATGTGGGATTGGTGAATATCTTTTCCCATTCTGTAGGCTGTTGCTTTGCCTTGTTGACCGTATCCTTTGCCCTACAAAAGCTTCTCAGTTTCAAGAGGTCCCATTGGTTGATTGTTTCTCTCAGTGTCTGTGCTACTGGTGTTCTATTTAGAAAGTGTTCTCCTATGCCAATGCGTTCAAGACTACTTCCTACTTTCTCTTCTAGCAGGTTCAGAGTAGCTGGGTTTATGTTGAGGTCCTTGATCCACTTGGACTTAAGTTTTGTGCACGGTGATAGATATGGATCTATTTGCAGCCTTCTACATGTTGATATCCAGTTTTGCCAGCACCATTTGTTGAAGATGCTTTCTTTTTTCCATTGTGCACTTTTGGCTTCTTTGTCAAAAATTATTTGTTCATAGGTGTGCGGATTAATGTCAGGGTCTTCAATTCGATTCCATTGGTCCACATGTCGGTTTTTATGCCAGTACCAAGCTGTTTTTATTACTGTAGCTCTATAGTACAGCTTGAAGTCAGGGATCGTGATGCCTCCAGAGGTTGTTTTATTGTACAGGATTCTTTTGGCTATCCTGGGTTTTTTGTTTTTCCATATGAAGTTGAGTATTATTCTTTCCAGGTCTGTGAAGAATTGTGTTGGTATTTTGATGGGGATTGCATTGAATCTGTAGATTGCTTTTGGTAAGATTGCCATTTTTACTATGTTAGTTCTGCCTATCCATGAGCATGGGAGATCTTTCCATTTTCTGACATCTTCTTCAATTTCTTTTTTCAGAGACTTAAAGTTCTTGTCATATAGGTCCTTCACTTGCTTGGTTAGTGTTACCCCAAGGTATTTTATGTCATTTGTGGCTATAGTAAAGGGTGATGTATCTCTGATTTCCTTCTCCGCTTTTTTGTCCATTGTATATAGGAGGGCTACTGATTTTTTTGAGTTGATCTTGTATCCTGCTATGTTGCTGAAGGTGTTTATAAGTTGTATCAGTTCCTTGGTGGAATCTTTGGGGTTGCTCAAGTATACTATCATGTCATCTGCAAATAGGGAAAGCTTGACTTCTTCCTTTCCAATTTGTATCCCCTTAATCTCCTTATGTTGTCTTATTGCTCTGGCTAGAACTTCAAGTACTATATTGAATAAGTATGGGGAGAGCGGACAGCCTTGCCTCGTTCCTGATTTTAGTGGAATTGCTTTGAGTTTCTCTCCATTTAATTTGATGTTGGCTGTTGGCTTGCTGTAAATTGCCTTTATTATGTTTAGGTATGTTCCCTGTATTCCTGATCGCTCCAAGACCTTTATCATGAAGGGGTGTTGGATTTTGTCAAATGCCTTTTCAGCATCTAGTGAGATGATCATGTGGTTTTTTTCTTTGAGTTTGTTTATATGGTGTATCACATTGACAGACTTTCGTATGTTGAACCATCCTTGCATCCCTGGAATGAATCCTACTTGATCATGGTGGATAATTGTTTTGATGTGTTCTTGGAGTCTGTTTGCCAGTATTTTATTGAGTATTTTTGCATCAATGTTCATGAGGGAGATCGGTCTGTAGTTCTCTTTCTTTGTTGTATCCTTGTTTGGTTTGGGAATCAGGGTAATTGTAGCCTCATAGAAGGAGTTTGGTAATGTTCCTTCTGTTTCTATTGTATGGAACAATTTAGAGAGTATTGGTATTAACTCTTCTTTGAAGATCTGGTAGAATTCTGCACTGAAACCATCTGGTCCTGGGCTTTTTTTGGTTGGGAGACTTTTAATGACTGTTTCTATTTCGTTAGGGGTTATTGGACTATTTAAATAGTTTATCTGGTCTTGATTTAATTTAGGTATGTGGTACCTATCCAGAAAATTATCCATTTCTTTTAGGTTTTCCAGTTTTGTGGAATAGAGGTTTTTGAAGTATGACCTGATGATTCTCTGGATTTCCTCAATGTCTGTTGTTATGTCCCCCTTTTCATTTCTGATTTTGTTGATTTGGATGCTCTCTCTCTGTCTTTTGGTTAGTTTGGATAAGGGCTTGTCTATCTTGTTGATTTTCTCAAAGAACCAACTCTTTGTTTCATTAATTTTTTGTATTGTTCTCTTTGTTTCTATTTTATTGATTTCAGCTCTCACTTTGATAATTTCCTGGCATCTATTTTTCCTGGGAGACTTTGCTTCTTCCTGTTCTAGAACTTTCAGGTGTGCTGTTAAGTTACTCGTGTGAGATTTCTCCAGTTTATTTATGTGGGCGTTTAGTGCTATGAATTTCCCTCTTAGTACTGCTTTCATAGTGTCTCATAGGTTTGGATATGTGGTGTCTTCATTTTCGTTGATCTCTAGGAAGTCTTTAATTTCTTTCTTTATTTCTTCCTTAACCCATTGGTGATTCAGGTGGGTATTGTTCAGTTTCCATGAGATTGTAGGTTTTCTGTAGTTTTTGTTGTTGTTGAAATCCAACTTTAGACCATGGTGGTCTGATAGAACACAGGAGGTTATTCCAATTGTTTTGTATCTGTTTAGATTTGTTTTGTGGCCAAGTATGTGGTCGATTTTAGAGAAGGTTCCATGGGGTGCTGAGAAGAAGGTATATTCTTTTTTGTTAGGATGGAATGTTCTGTAGATGTCGATTAAGTCCATTTGAGTCATGACATCAATTAAGTCCTTTATTTCTCTGTTAAGTTTCGATTTGGGGGATCTGTCCAGTGGTGAAAGTGGGGTGTTGAGGTCTCCCACTATGAATGTGTGGGGTTTTATATGTGATTTAAGCTTTAATAATGTTTCTTTTACATATGTGGGTGCCCTTGTGTTTGGGGCATAAATGTTCAGAATTGAGACTTCATCTTGGTGGATCTTTCCTGTGATGAGTATGTAATGCCCTTCTTGATCTCTTTTGATTGATTTTAGTTTGAAGTCTATTTTGCTGGATATCAGGATGGCTACACCCGCTTGTTTCTTAAGACCGTTTGATTGGAAAGTCTTTTCCCAGCCTTTTATTTTTAGGTAGTGTCTATCTTTGAATTTGAGATGTGTTTCTTGTATGCAGCAGAAAGATGGGTCCTGCTTTCGTATCCATTCTGTAAGCCTATGTCTTTTTATAGGTGAGTTAAGTCCATTGATATTGAGGGATATTAATGTCCAGTGATTGTTCATTCCTGTTATTTTTTGGTGGTGATGTGTGTGTACTTTTCTTCATTGGGGTTTACTGCTGTGGCTTTATCTATTGCCTGCGTTTTCGAGGGTGTATCTGACTTCCTTAGGTTGGAATTTTCCTTCTAGTGCTTTCTGTAGGGCTGGGTTTGTGGATAAATATTGTTTAAATCTGGCTTTGTCATGGAATGTCTTGTTCACTCCATCTATGTTGATTGAAAGTTTTGCTGGGTATATTAGTCTAGGCTGACATCCATGGTCTCTTAGTGTCTGCATTACATCTGTCCAGGACCTTCTGGCTTTCAAAGTCTCCATTGAGAAATCAGGTGTTATTCTGATAGGTTTGCCTTTATATGTCACTTGGCCTTTTTCCTTTGCTGCTCTTAATATTCTTTCTTTATTCTGTACGTTTAATTGTCTAATTATTATGTGGCGAGGGGACTTTTTTTGTGGGTCTAGTCTGTTTGGTGTTCTATAGGCTTCCTGTATCTTCATAGGCATTTCCTTCTTTAAGTTGGGAAAGTTTTCTTCTATGATCTTGTTGAATATATTTTCTGTGCCCTTGAGTTGGTATTCTTCTCCTTCTTCTACCCCTATTATTCGTAGGTTTGGTCTTTTCATGGTGTCCCAAATTTCTTGGACATTTTGGTTCATGACTTTGTTGACTTTAGTGTTTTCTTTGACTGATGAATCTATTTCTTCTATTGTATCTTCAATGCTAGAGATTCTCTCTTCCATCTCTTGCATTCTGTTGATTATACTTGCATCTGAAGTTCCCAATTGTTTTCTCAGATTTTCTATTTCCAGCATTCCCTCTGTTTGTGTCTTCTTCATTTTTTCTATTTCCCTTTTCAGGTCTTGGACTGTTTCCTTCATTTGATTCATTGATTTTTCTTGATTTTCTTTCAGTATTTTATTGTTCTCTTCCAGGACTTTTTTGATTTCTTCTAATTTGTTTGCCCTTTCCTCTAGTTGTTTACAGCGTTCTTCACATTTTTTTGTCTTTTCCTCTACACGAGCCTCTAGCTTCTTCATGATGACATTCATAAGGCTATTTTCTTCTGCTTCTTCCAATTTCTGATGTTCAGGTCTAGGTGATGGAGGAGGGCTAGGGCCTGGTGATGGTGTATTGCTATTCATTTTGTTGTATGTGTTTCTGCCTTGACGTCTGCCCATCTCCTTGTGGTTCGTTCCTGGCCTTATCCGCACACTTGGTTCAGACAGAGCTGACAGATTCAGGAAGTCTTTCTCTCTTGTCCAGATGGGAGCTCTCTGTGCTGTGCTGTGCTGTGCTTCAGAAGGGAAGTCTGGGGCAAGATGGGAGCTGGGAGCTGGGGGCTGGCCTCTAAGTCTCAGGAAGAGGCTTGGGGCTCAGGCGGATGGGGGTGGGGGCAGGGCGTGCAGACTGCAGGGTCTGCCAGGGGTCTTGGAGAAGGGGATCCTTCCCGGTGGGGCTGTGCTTCAGAAGGGAAGTCCGGGGCCAGATGGGAGCTGGGGGCCGGCATCTAAGTCTCAGGAAGAGGCTTGGGGCTCAGGCGGATGGGCGTGGGGGCAGGGCGTGGAGACTGCAGGGTCTGCCAGGGGTCTTAGAGAAGGGGATCCTTCCCGGTGGGGCTAAAAGGGCACCTGCCCTGTGACCAGAACCTGGGGCCAAGTTGGGCAGGTCTTCCCCGGAGTGGCTGGTGCCCCGAGGATTTTCAAGTATAATAAATTCTACAGATCTTCTCCAGCTCAGGATGTATGACTTATACGCTAGATAAGATAGGAAACAAAACAATGTAGTGTCAACTGATCATTCTGAAAGATGAGGTATTATCAGATTCAAAGAGCAATCAGAACCAAGCAATGCCTCCTCCCTAGTAAACCCTTGTTTAAGTCTTAATCCTTGGACAACATGAATTTATGTATAAAACTGGTCCAGACACAAAACATACACATGTAAAATAACATATGGCCCTACAGGAATAGAATGTGACCTTAATTCAGTTTGGCTCTTATGTGAAAGTGAAAGAATCATGGGAATAGAAACACAGGGAAAATAAGCTAGAATTATACTATGTCTATCTAATTTATATAGATGGCAGGTACAATTGGCTTCTTTTTATTTGACCCAGATATGGTGGTGCCACAGTCCTATATGTAGATTGCTTTTAAATCAGACCTATATTATTATGCATAAAGAAGTATTACATTACAAATTTTATTTGCATTTGAATCTAATTACAAAATTATTTATAATTTCCTATTTAGTAGCATAATAAATCAATTAAATATAAAATGTAAGAAATGAAGTACGTTCACAGTCATTCACCTATTGTTGGGCACTTAGATTGATTTCTTGTCTCGTGACTAATGCTACAATGAAGATGAAAGGGTATCTCTTCAGGTTAAAGGTTTTTATATCAGATGACTTTGAACCCTATTGAAGCATCATATGAGAGTTATACTTCCATGCCTTTACTAATCTGCATACAGTTTTCCAAGTAGATGTATTAACCTATCTTCCCATGAACAGTTTTCAAGAGTGCTCTTTCTTCAACACACTTACATTTTTTTTTCTCCACTTTTAATTTTTTGGAATGTCATTTGACATAAAAAGGAAAAATATCATCTCATTTACATCTACATGAACGAAATGGGAAAGCACTTAATTAAATATAATAATCCAGGCAAAGAAGGAGAAGTACTATATAACCTAACTTCTTATGTAAAACTTAAACTTACTGATCTGATCTAAGTGGAGTGTAGAATGGTGGGTATCATCAAATGAGACTGATGGATGTGGGTAATACGTATGCTTTTCCACATGTTTTTCACTGGTATGGATGCATATATTGAATATGCTAAAACAGAGACCTTATACTGAACTCAGCTTGTGCTTAATTCTCATGAAACACAGAGGTACTTAGGATACATATACAATAAATCTTTTATATCTTTATTTTATCAGGTGATATTTGGGGAGAGATTTTATTTTCTAAATATTTTGTAAGATATATTATGTATTAAGATAGTGTTCTCTAGTTTTATAAAATATCAGGTCAATTCACTATGTGGGATACATACACTGTTTATTTGTTCTCATTTTTTTCCACTTTCTTCAGACCAAATGCTTGGGTTTTCTTGTCCATTTTGAAGATTTTCAAAGATCAGTAGAGACCCAGTCAGAGACAGAGATGTTGCTGTGCCTGAAGACAGTCAACGGGATGGGAGCAAGAATCACATGGGAAGTAACCTGGGAGGAAATTACTAAGAAATAATCAGTGATACCACAAGACCAAAAAAAAAAATGTTTAGAATCTGCATGTGGGCAAGAAACCAGCTCAGATAAAGCAATAATTAAAGCAACAGTTTAAAAGATAAGAAGAATTCTCTATCATGAGAAACCGTAGTATTTCATTTTAAATTATTTTGTGATATCTTTTGAGGGCATATTTACTGCTTTAGCCATTAAAAACTGATGCCATAATAATCAACTAAAAAGATAAGCAAAACTGATATATGTAATAAAAAACATACTTCACTTCAAATTAAGACTATGAAATTAATACTGTAAAAAAGATTAGATCCTTGCATTGTACCATCTTTGAACTTGACCATTTGTGTTACCAGTTCCTAAGAATATTTAATATACCATGTGCTCACAGTTTAACAGTTAGCTTATGTTAATAAAACAAATTGTAGTCGTGTATGGTCAGTTCATTGTACTGACAATTTTAACGAACAAAATGACTTCCCAGACATGATTATACTACTAACCATCAATCAAATGTTTCACATGAATTTGGAGGCCAGATGGACAAACCACCACAATTATGCTTCTATTGCAAGTGGAATTAAGAAATTAATCAGCAGGCCACCCTTCAAAATTAGAGTCAGATGTGTATTTGACATACTAGGTTAAAATAAAAAAAAAATGGATTGTATTAGTTACATTTCATACCACACTACTAAAATGCCTGGCAGAGACAACTTAAAGAAGAAATCATTAACTCTGGCTTGGGATTTCAGAAGTGTCAGTCCATAGACTATCATATCAGTGGGATTACATAATGAAGGAAAGCATTTGGCTTTGTGGCAAACAAGGAAAGTAAAGGGCAGCAAAGGAAAGAGCCAGGGATTAGTCATCCCTTAGTGCCAAGCCACAGCCACTTGGCTTTTAAAGTCTTTCCCTGCTTCCCTAAATTTCTACAATCTCCTAACTGGGGTCACTAGCTATGGATCAAGGATTTAATGTATGTAACACTGTATCAGACTCAAGTATAACATGAAGTTTGGTAACTAAAACTTAATACTATTTTTTAAAATATTTTTTAAATATTCTTTGACACTTTCGACTATTTGGAATCTCAACAAATGTGCAAATTTTGAAAAGCAAAAGCAACCAATATTAATAAGGCTCACAAGTACTTTAGTGCAATGCACTGTTTCTTTTCCATACACAACAGAGGAAAGGAAAACATAAGTTATTAAATTTACATAGTGGGGTTGCATGCATACTCTGGGGTGAATGTGGAGGTTAGAGTACAGTCTGCAGGAACTGATTTTCTCCTTTCACATGGATCCTGGAAATCAAACCAGGTTGTAAGGTTTGGTGGTAGGCACTTTAATCCACTGAGCAATTTTGGTAGCCCAAGAATGAAAAATGGTGTCATTGAAATGTATTCAAATCATAATAGTATTTGAATGCTACATTGAATGATCACAATGACAAATTGTCGCTAGAATAGCAGCTACATTGTTTATCTGAATGCCTTGTCACCTTGTTTATGAAGGAAGTGGGAATCAAACTCATAACATCTGAAATAGTATGGAGTAACACATTTAATTTTCCTTTTTACATTGTATTTTTTTTTATTCAATTACGCAAGAGCTAAACATCACTTTAGGTAAGCAACTTACCTCTGTAATACCTTCTGAGCAGCAGATAGGACTCTTTCCATCCACTTCATCTCAGTCAAAATTTTGACTATAGAAAGCGCAAGTTTCTCAAAAACTATTAATTTTGTACCTTGTCATCCTTCTCTAATCTACATCAAGTTCCAATAATTCAGTGAAATTTTAAAAGTGTTTAATATTTTTGAGTAATTCAAAGGTAACTGTACTTGAGCATTTTCTTCTGATTTAAAAATTATTGTATATTGCCAGGCAGTGATGGTACATGCCTTTAATCCCAGCACTTGGGAGGCAGAGGCAGGCAGATCTCTGTGAGTTCGAGGCCAGCCTGGGCTACAGAGTGAGTTCCAGGAAAGGCTCCAAAGCTACACAGAGAAACCCTGTCTTGAAAAACCAAAAATAAACAAATATCATCCAGTTTTCCTAAGTTACTCATCAATTACTGTTAATCCCCTAAAGAGTTTATAGTAATGCAGTTGAGTGATTCAAAGGCACCATTAAGTTATCTGTCTTAGCTCTAGTATTTCTATCATTAGGAATGAAGTCTAGATCATTTTAGGGATATATGATCAACCCACAACACCCTTTCATTGCTTTAGGATCTGATTGATGGATATATTTAGCGATCAATAGCTCAGTTATAAGTTTCACATTTGTTTACAGATGAGCAAATATTAATGCTTCCATATGTCCCTCTTAGTGTTTGAATGTAACTCAATATGGACATGACTTGGGCCAGGATGTGTAAAATAAAGCTTGGAAAACAGGTAGACCTATATCTTAAAAAATGTGACTAAAAGAAACAATGTAATGTGCACATCCATGTCTCTGTGGACCAAAGCATAGGTGTAAGGAAAAATGTTAGAAGCATTTCCCAGAGAGACAAGAGTAAGGATTGTGGAAAAATAGAGGAGGTGGGGAGAGGAAAAAGAGAGAGATAGAGATAGGGGGAGAGAGAGAGAAAGAAAACTGACTCAGCACCCTAATAACGAGAATGTAAACACAATAAATACAGCACAATGAAACATTTAAAGCAGAAATGAGCTAAGAATTCTGTCATTTTGCACAGACTCACAATATGTAACTGCTTCAAAACCAAAGATCGATGACAGGAACAGAAAGGCTAGAACATAGTTTTGTTGCAGAGTAGAAATTTTTCTTCCAGTATGATGCTATAAGTTTTTAAATTGATATTTTTTTGTTTACATGTTTCATGTTCTACTTTACCAAAACTCAAATAGAGGACTTTGGAAGTAACTCAGCCATAGAGCCCTTGCCCAGCATGCTCTAGGCACTGTGTACCTAATCATGAGTACCATAAATTCACATAGGATTTCGGAAATCAAAATGGTGATGTAATCATGTTAATGACAAAAATAGTGTGGAAATCCTAAGAATGCTTCGTCTTCTTAAAGATTTCTCTTGCTTCAAAACTGGCTTCATTTAGCACAAGTGTAAGTCATATTTCTGACTAGATTGGTTTCTCGTCATATTTAATAAATATATTCAAGAATGGACTTAACTACTTTTTAAAAAAATGAAGTAGTTAAATTTCATTATGATTGAAGGATAGAATTGTGAAGATTTTTTTCTTTAGAGAAAATGACCCATGCACCAAAGCCTTAAAAAATATTTATTTCAGTTGCTAGTGACTTGTCATAAGTATGAGAACGGGTGGATTTGCAGAGTATCAGATCAAGGAAAAGATGCATGTTCTAAATCATTGATATATGGCTTCATTGAGAGGCAACATTTTAGTATCAACTTCAGTGCTTTGGGTGTTTGTAATAGTTGACCTGACTACTTGAAGATTTGAGTTTATGATAATTCAGGCTCTGCAATTCTAACACAAGAAAATTTCACTGACATATATTATATAAGAAATTTTAAAAGTTTGTGGATGTGTGTTACTTATTAATCCACAAATATTCTTTGACACATAATTTGCTAATCTACAACAGTATCAAAGGTTATAGAGGAAATTATAAGTGTGTATACTTTTAAAAATGTAAGTACATTATATGATGACATAATTCTAATTAGGACCAATGAATAAGAACTCACATGCATCATTACTATACAGACATGCATGTGCACAATACATACATATTCCTGAATTCTTGCCATTGTCAGAATGTCCCATTGAGCATGAATGATATATTGTGACATTGTTTGCTAGGCCACTGAATTTCAGAGATAATGTGTTCTACCTTCACAGATACTGTTCTGATCTATTTGCCATAAAACCCGTAAGTATGCTATTCACAAATAGGAATAAGAATATGGAGGGCCTTAATATCATTCTATGACATACAACATTTTCTGGTCCTTGAATTTTAAGGATGAGTAAATCTAATGGTCCTTTAAATGAATATACAACATATTAGAGTTATAGGACTAAGAAATAAAACTGGTATCAATCTGGAAGCTTCATCCCTACTGGTTAACTCCCATTGTGATGAAAGACTCTATTTATAATACTTGGGGAGAAAAATATTTAACAATCTTACCCACTTGTGAACCATTGTAAGCCACAATAATACCTAACATGGCAAGATATGTCCATTGATGAATTAGTGAGCTGAACTGTTTTGGTATAATTTTTTTTGTACACTGTGAAGATGTGTCTTTGCCAAGGTCTTCTGATTGATTTAATAAAAAATTTGACTGGCCTGTAGCTAGGCAGGAGATATAAGTGAGACAGCTAGACACAGGATGCTGGGAAGAAGAAGGGCAGAGTCTCTGGAGTGGCTAGAGATGCAGAGAGAAGCAGGTGAATGTGGCATGTTGAAAGAAGGTACCACCATGTGGCAGAGGGGAGATAAGAAATATAGGTTAGTTTAAAAATCTAAGGGTTAGCTAGTAACAAGCCTGAGCTATTGACCAAGCATTTGTAATTAATACTAAGTCTCTGAGTAGTTATTTGAGAGTGGCTCCTGAAACACAGAGAAATTCAGCCTACAGGGATATTTTGAGAGACCAACCACTTTTTGATTGATTGGATTTAAAATGTGTTTCACAAGGTGAAACTAGTGCCTGGTATTGATAAGTGGGCAAAGAAAATGTGACTGTTTAGATCATAGGTGCTAGGGAAGAACCTTATACTATTTTTCTGCAAAATGAACATTGTAGTAAACTGCCCATTAACTTATCTTTATACTCATATATTAGTTTATTTCTCAACCCTCTTCAGAGAAGCTCTTTTTTTGTAGTAGATGGTGATTACTATATAAACATACCATTGGGCAAGGTACAGAATATAAGAAATGATGTAATGTTAAGCTCTGACTGGGACGTCTGTATCCCCACTCTCTGCCAAGGCTCAGGGATCATCAGGAAAAAAGGATTGTAAGAATCGGAAGTAGTAGTCACCTGCAGCAAAACAGTATTTGCTGGACATGACTGAGCCATTTGCACACACGAATTCACAGGGGTTGTGACTGAAATAAATAAGATCAAGTCAGCAAAAATGCCATCTAGTTGAGAAACTAATGGTAATTTATGACTGCTAAGGGAGAGAAAGTAAGTTTTCTTTGCGGGTGCAGCTCCAGAAAAATGACCCACTGTTCAGTAGGTGGTCTAGAATCCATGTATGTACAATCAACATTATGTGGACTCAGAACCTTGTGGGTGTTTTTAAAAGGAGAGCATGCTTGGCCCTGCCTCTACTGGATATACCAGGCTCTGCTGATTCCCCACAGGAGGCCTTACCTTCCTGTTGGAGGGAATGGGGGGGGTGTTGGGAGGAGGGCTCGAGGGTCGAGAGGAGAGAAGGGGGGATCTGTGATTGGTATGTAAAATGAATAAAAACTTTCTTAATAAAAGGAGAGCATTGAGAAGGTGGGAGTGAAACTAGTAGGAACAATAGAGGAGGAATTGGAGTGGTGGGTATGGGAGATGGATTTGATCAAACCGTATTGTACACAAGTATGAAATTCTTGACAACAAAAAGCAAATTGATGTGGGAAAGAAATGCATTTGCAAATTATAAAAAAAAGAAAATTGATAGATATTTAGGGCTGTTAAAGTCATATCTTCTGAATCTAACCAGTACATTTTATCTACTCAAAACTGTAGAAAAAAGATGCCCAACCAAAGGATGACTAATGTGAATGGGACTGTTTATCAGAATCATCTAGTGCAATCTGATATATCATTACATAATATTGTGTGTTTGGCAGAAATATTTTCATAAAACACTAGGCCTCATCCTGCCTAGAAGGCATGCTGTGCATCTGAAGCCCTGATGTGTAGCTGAGAATTCTGACTTACAATAATAAGTTCCCATATCTACTTATGTAAGGCTTCCCAATAAGAGTACTGCCAGAAAAAAAGAGGAGTCAAGTTCAAAGCTAGGCATCTTTCCTCTCTGCCATGGGCATAATTCTTGCCATAGCTCTATCCTCTGCCACAGAGACCTGTTACATTTCCAGCTTACAACACATGATTCCAGCCCTGATGTTCCGTAACATGACTGTGGCTGGGCTAGGACACTATCATTATCTAATACTGTTAGAAATTCACACTGAGCAACTAGTAGTTGATAGTAGAAGTTACTTTTATATGACTTTTTATTGGGAGCTTTTAGTAATAATTTTGTGTAAATCTTTGTTGTTGAATTCTACTGGAAACTGTCCAAAGAGTTTTTTCTGCTATTTCTCAGACACTGAAAATATAATAAAAGTCCAGATCTCTAGATCTTGGTCCATGTAATGGAAAGGCAAAGTTTGATAAAAACTTTTATCCTGTACCAGTTTTCATCTTTACTTTCCTTCATTCAAAATGTCAGCACTTACAGTTTAGCTGGCATTTGGGATGAAAAGAAATCACTTTTCCCCTCAAATGTGCATGGCGTTGATTATTTCTTTGAGTAAACTATCATTTTATCTAAGCAACAGAAATATCTTAAATACCCACTTTTCACATTGACCTACATCTCTGTTTCAGATTATTAAGTGTAAAAACAACAATTCAATCATTTTTTATCCTTGATAGCATTGTCTTATCTAATGCTTGCCTTGTGGATATAATTTGAAAGGGAGAATTTCATTAACATTTAAGCTCAGTGGATAAATAAGGAAATGCAATTTGTTTCTGATAAATATTCTAATTTCAGTAAATTTCTTATCTTATTTTCTCCAAAGATCTCATCTATGGGAGCACATATTACTATTGATGTTGCAAAGTAAAAACACAGTGGCACAATTTTAGACAGCCAAATAGCCTTTCTTTTTAACATTTGCTAACACAGCTAAACAAGTTTAAATACCACTTACATCTTCTGGCTAGTTAGCCATTTTACAAATACTCTTGAAGATAATAGATATATTTTAAATTAAGAAAGAATATTTAATGTATTTTAATATAATCAGAGATAAAGAAAAGTTGAATCAAGGATGGAAATACTTTGACACAATCAAGAAAAAGTATTTTATTGGTTTGAAGTGCCTTTATAATTACACAATTTCTACAGGTATGCAATAGATGCATGCCCTTAATAGAAGACCAAAGATCACAATGTCAATGCTGTTTTGGTTAAAGTAGAATAGCAATTCCATCACAGAATTTGCTAGAGCATGAGGGTGAGGAGAGAAACTGTACATTAGCTATTATTTCTGTTGTTTTGTTAAAAACAAATAAATAAGAACTCTGACAAAAGCAGTTTAAGACAGAATGAGTTTCTTTTGGCTCATAGTTTAAACTTACAGTTATTACAGCAATGAATTCCCAGTAACACATGCTTGAGGCACATTGTATCCACAATTGAGAAGTAGGGAGACATGAATGATTGCCTTCAACTAGTTTTCTCAATTGTATACAGGTTAGGATCTAGGCTCAGAGAATAGTACTGTCTACTATTAGGATGTATCTTCCCACTCCATGGAAGGTGATAGATGAAATCACTCACAGGAACACCTACAGGATAACTCAATGTTACTATCCTTTCACACACTTACTCTGGATCTTGTCAAGTTGATAATCAATACTAGCCATTACAAACTATAAACAAATATTGTTAGGAAATTCCTTATTTGGGGATACAATAGAATTTTTACAAAGAAAGAAAGAAACAAAAAGAAAGAACAAAGGAACATATATATGTAAGCTTGTAGGTGTAAAGGCCAGAAGTCAACATCAAGTGTCTTTCTCAGTTGTGCACCACCTAGCTTGCTTGCTGTCTATTTACTTAGTTTCTCTCCTTATTTATTTATTTATTTATTTATTTATTTATTTATTTATTTATTTATTATTTGCTTACTTACTTACTTATTCATTCATTTATTTTGAGTCAATACCTCTCACTGAACCAGCTTCTGTCTTAGTTACTTTTTCATTTCTGTGACAAAATAAATAAATGACCATGGGCTGGAGAGGCTAGGTTCTCAACCAAAAAGTAAAAAACAAAACAAAACAAACAACTCCCCCCAAAAAACCAAAAACACAATGAACAAACAAAAATGACCAGGGAAATTTATAAAATTAAAAGCAATAATTGAGCTTAAAGGTTGAGGGGGTTAGAGTTCATGGTAGCAGAGCAACATCATGGCAGCAGAAAGAGCTGAGAGCCCCTATTTTGATTTGAATGGAGGAGATAGAGAGGGCACAGTGAGAATGGCACACCTCTTTTCAAATTATTTCCTGTATTTCTTGAGATTAGTATATAATTACATCATTTCTCCCTCGATTTTCCCTCCCAATTTTCCATCTCAAACCTCCCATATGTCCTTCTTTGCTCTTTGTCAAATTAATGGCCTCTGTTCTTATTAATGTATGTGATAGAATATTATTTCAACTAGTCAAAGATATGTTTCTTTTGTTGATGCTGCCTGTGTTAATGATGTAAGATGTGTTACATTTGTTTGCGATGCACTTGTTTAATGATATCAAGATGTGTTGCATTTATTTCACCTTGCCTGCCTAGGGTACCTGATTAGTCTAATAAAAAGATCAACAGCCAATAGGACCGGTAGGCAGAGAGAAAAAAATAGGAGGATAAATCCAGGCTGAAAAGAGAAGAAGGAGAAGGAGAAGGGGTGAGAAAAGAAAGGGGCATGCCTGGGGACAGAAATCAGGCAACCGCCAGCCAGCCAGACACAGAATAGTTATACAGAAAGAAAGAAATGTAAAATGCCCTGAGGCAAAACGTAGATAAAGAGAAACAGATTAAAATAAGAGCTAAAATAAGGTCAATCATTTATAATGAATAATTAGTCTCGGTGTCATGATTTGGGAGCTGGTTGTTGGCCCAAAAGAAAGCCTGGTACAACTGGGTGGTGGTGGTACATACTTTTAATCCTAGCACTTGGGAGGCAGAAGCAGACAGACCTTTATGAGTTCGAGGCCAGACTGGTCTACAGAGTGAGTTCCAGGACAGGCCCCAAAGTTACACAGAGAAACCCTGTCTCAAGAAAAACAACAAAACAAAACAAAAAAGAAAAAGAAAGAAAAAAGAAAAGGAAAGGCTGGCACATGTGTATATGCATAATTTTTATTAAGAAAAATTTTTATTCATTTTACATACTAAAGATCCCCTTCTTCCCTCCTCCCAACCCTCCAGCCTCCCTGTCCCAACCCATGTCCCCCATTCCCTCCTACAAGAAGGTAAGGCCTCCCATGTGGAGGTACACATAGTAGAGGCAGGTCTAAGCCCCTCCCACTGCATCAAGGCTGTGCAAAGTGTCCCATCATAGGTAGTGGGCTCCAAAAAGCCTGCTCATGCACCAGGGATGGATTCTGATCCTACTGCCAGGGGGCCCCTTAAGCAGATCAAGCTACACAACTGTTTCACTATGCAGAGGGCCTAGTCTAGTCCCATGCAGGCTCCACAGTTGTTGATCCAAATTTTATGAGTTCTCACTAGTTTGGTTTTGTTATCTCTGTAGGTTTCCCCATCATGATCTTGATGGCCTTGCTCATAGAATCCCTCTTCTCTCTCTTCAGCTGGACTCCTGGAGCTTGGCATATTCTTAATACTCAAGTAGGAACCTTCTCAGTCTGAATATTACTTGTATACAAGTTTTGTACAACTGCTACCCATACTAAACTTGCATAATCCCTAAATAAATTCTTAATATTTGCCCTTATACCTTCAGATAAGCATAGTCCTCACCAAACACTGTCTTTGAAAGACAGTGACTTTTACAGAAAAACATGAAATCAAAATGAAGAGTTGTGGATCCCAGTCCAAATGGATACATCTACAATACAACTCAAGCATTAAGGATCAAGAAAATTGTAGAAGAATGTTCCATCCTCTGGGATTGCATCTGTTCCCTGAGACACAGTCTCCAGCAGCTCTGATTAGACCAAAAGGTGAGTCTTTGTGCTCCTAGATAGTAACCCCAGCTTCTAGGCTTTAGGCCCAGGGGCACAACCAGTTGTAGGCCAGCCAGCAGGACTCCTGCAGGCAGGCCAAACTACCACCATCTCCCACCACACCCTGTAACCTACAAGCTACAATCCAATCCTCAAACTCACCCATCCTCTGAGACCACAGCTGCTCCATGAGACACAGACTCCACCAGCTCCAATTGGACCAAGAGATCCAACTGGACAAAGAGTGGCTTCCTGAGACACAGACACCATTTGCACCAATTGGAGGAAGAGATGAGTAGACACCAGTGCAAAAAAACAATCAACAACTTAAAGAGCAATATGGCACCACCAGAACCTAGTGGTTCTACATCAGCAAGACCTGAACATCCCAACCTAGAAGCAGCAGAAGAAAATAACCTTAAAAATGACTTTAAGAAGATGATAAAGGACTTTAAAGAGGAAATGTAAATTTCCCTTAAAGAACTGAGGGAAAAACAAACAAAAAATTGGAAGAAATCAATTAATCCCTTAAAGAAAGCCAAGAAAATTTAAAAAAAAAAGCAAGTAAACAGGTGAAGGAAACAGTTCAATACTTGAAAATTGAAATAGAAACAATGAAGAAGACACAAACCAAGGGAATGCTAGAAATAGAAAATCTGAGTAAACAAACCGGAACTCCAGAGGCAAGCATAACCAACAGAATATAAGAGATGGAAGAGAGAATTTCTGGTGTGGAGGATCCAAGAGAGGAAATAGATTTGTCACTCAAAGAAAATACTAAAACCAAAAAAGTCATAACACAAAACATCCAGGAAATCTGGGACAACATGAAAAAGCCAAACCCAAGAATAATAGAGATAGAAGAAGGAGAAGAATACCAAAGGCACAGAAAATATATTCAACAAAGTCATAGAAGAAAATTTTCCCAACCTAAAGAAGGAAGTGCCTATGAAGATACAAGAAGGTTACAGAACACCAAATAGACTGGACTCAAAAAAAGAAGTCCCCTCACCACATAACAATCAAACATACAGGAAAAAATTTTAAAAAAATATTAAGAGCTGCGAAGGAAAAAGGACAAGCAACATACAAAGGCAGACCCATCAGAATAAAACCTGGCTTCTCAATGGAGACTCTGAAAGCCAGAAGATCCTGGACAGACATTATGCAGCCACTAAGAGACCATGGATGCCAGCTCAGATTATTATACCCAGCAAAACTCTCAATCGCCATAGATGGAGTAAACAAAATGTAGCATGATAAAACCAGATTTAAATAATACCTATCCACAAATCCAGCCCTACAGAAAGCACTACAAGGAAAAATCCAACCCAAGGAACTTAGATGCACCCATGAAAACACAGGCAATAGAAAATCCCACACCAACAAACCCCAAAGAAGGGAAACACACAACACTACCACCAGAAAATAACAGGAATTAACAATCATTGGTCATTAATATCCATTAATATCAATTGACTCAATTTGTCTATAAAAATATAAGCTAACAGAATGGATACAAAATAATATCCATCCTTCTGCTGCATATAAGAAACACACCTTAACTTCAAAGACAGACACTACCTCAGAGCAAAGGGCTGGGAAAAGACTTTCCAATCAAATGGACTTAAGAAGAAAGCTGGTGTAGCTATCCTAATATCTAACAAAATAGACTTCAAACTAAAATTAATCAAAAGAGATGGAGAAGGACATTACATATTCATCACAGGAAAAATCCATCAAGATGAAGTCTCAATTCTGAACATTTATGTCCCAAATACAAGGGCACCCACATATGTAAAAGAAACATTACTAAAGCTTAAATCACACATCAAACCCCACACACTAATAGTGGGATACTTCAACTCCCCACTCTCACCAATGGACATGTTTGCCGGACAGAAACTTAACAGAGAAATAAGAGAATTAACAGACATTATGACTCAAATGGACTTAATAGACATCTACAGAACATTCCACCCAAAAACAAGAGAATAATTTACCTCCTTCTCAGTATCCCATGATACCTTCTTTAAAACTGACCACATATTCAGTCACAAAGCAAATCTCAATAGACACAAATAAACTGGAATAACCTCCTGTATTTTATCGGACCACCAGGCCTTAAAGTTAGAATTCAATAACAACACAAATTACAGAAAGCCTACAAACTCATGTAAACTGAACAATGCTCACCGGACTCACCACTGGATCAAGGAAGAAATAAAGAAAGAAATTAAAGACCTCCTAGAAGGAGATGGGAATGGGAGGGGGCTGGGGGAAGGGGGCGGGAGAGGGGAGAAAAAGGGAATCTGTGGCTAATATGTAAAATTAAATTAAATTATAAAAGATAAAAAAGAAAAAAAGAAATAAAGACCTCCTAGAATTCAGCCAGACAGTAGTGGCACACACCTTTAATCCCAGCCCTTGGGAGGCAGACATAGGCAGATCTCTGTTTTTTTTAGGCCAGCCTGGGCTAAAGAGTTAGTTCCAGAAAAGTTTCCAAAGCTACACAAAGAAATACTGTCTCAAAAAAAAAAGACTTCATAGAATTCAATGAAAATGAATACACAACATACCTAAACTTATGAGACACTATGAAAGCAGTGCTAAGAGGAAAGTTCATAGCACTAAATGCCTACATAAAGAAGATGGAAAAATCTCACACTAGTGACTTAACAGCACACCTGAAAGCTCTAGAAGAAAAAGAAGCAAACTTACCCAGGAGGAATAGACACTAGGAAATAATTAACTTGAGGGCTGAAATCAATAAAAAAGAAACAAAGAGAACAGTACAAAGAATCAATGAAACAAAGAGTTGGTTCTTTGAGAAAGTAAACAAGATAGACAAACCCTTATCCAAATGAACAAAAAAGCAGAGAGAGAGAGAGAGAGAGAGAGAGAGAGAGAGAGAGAGAGAGAGAGAGAATCCAAATTAACAAAATGAGAAATGAAAAGAGAGACATAACAACTGACAATGAGGAAAGCCAGAGAGTCATCAGGTCATACTTCAAAAACCTACTCCACAATATTAGAAAATCTAAAAGAAGTGGACAAGATTTTCAAAGAAGAGCTAACACTAATATTAATCAAATTTTTACACACAATAGAAACAGAAGGAACATTGCCAAACTCTTTCTATGAGACTACAATTACCCTGATACCCAAACCACATAGATGCAACAAAGAAAGAGAATTACAGACCAATCTCCCTCATGATGCAAAAGTACTCAATAAAATACTGGCAAACAGAATCCAAGAACACATTTAAAAAAATCATCCATTATGATCAAGTAGGCTTCATCCCAGAGATTCGGGGATGGTTCAACATACAAAAATCTATCAATGTAATCCATCATATAACAAAACTGAGAAAAAAATACACATGATCATCTCAATAGATGCTTAAAAAGCCTTTGACAAAATCCAACACCTCTTTATGATAAAGATCCTGGAGAGATCAGGAATACAAGGAACATATCTAAACATAATAAAGGCAATTTACAATAAGCCAACAGCCAACATCAAATTAAATAGAGAGAAACTCAAAGTGATTCCATGAAAATCAGGAACAAGACAAGGCTTGTTCCCCATATCTATTTGATATAGTACTCAAAGTTCTAGTTAGAGCAATAAAACAACAAAAGGAAATCAAGGGGATACAAATTGGGAAGGAAGAAGTCAAACTTTTACTATTTGCAGATGATATGATAATATACATAAGTGACCCAAAAATTCTACCAGGGAACTCCTACAACTGATAAACACCTTCGGTAATGTGGCAGGATACAAGATTAACTCAAAAAAATCAGTATCCCTCCTATACACAAATGATAAATGGGTTGAGAAAGAAATCAGAGAAACATCACCCTTTACAATAGCCACAAATAATATAAAATATCTCAGGGTAACTCTAACCAAACAAGTGAAAGACCTGTATGACAAGAACTTTAAGTCCTTGAAGAAAGAAATCAAAGAAGATATCAGAAAATAGAAAGGTCTCCCATGCTCATGGATAGGTTGAATCAACATAATAAAAATGGCAATCTATAGATTCAATGCAATCCCCATCAAAATCCCAACACAATTCTTCACAGACCTCGAAAGAAAAATACTCAACTTCATATGGAAAAACAGAAAACCTAGGATAGATAAAACAGTCCTTACAATAAAGCAACTTCTGGAGGCTTTACCATCCCTGACTTCAAGCTCTACTATAGAGCTACAGTAATTAAAAACAATTTGGTTTTGGCATAAAAACTGACATGTGGACCAATGGAATCAAATTGAAGATCCTGACATTAATCTACACACCTATGAACACCTGATTTTTGACAAATATGTCAAAACTGTACAATGGAAAAACTGTACAATCTTCAACAAATGGTACTGGCATAACTGGATGTCAACATAAAGAAGATTACAAATAGATTCATATCTATCACCATGCATAAAACTCAAATCTAAGTGGATCAAGGACCTCAACATAAATGCAGCTACAATGAACATGGTAGAGGAGAAAGTAGGAAGTAGCCTAGAAAGCATTGGCTCAGGAGACCACTTCCTCAATATAACACCAGTAGCACAGACACTGAGAGCAACAATTAATAAATGGGACCTCCTGAAAATGAAAACCTTCTGTAAGGCAAAGGACACAGTAAATAAGATAAAATGACATCCTACAGAATGGGAAAAGATCTTCACCAACCCCTCATCTGACACAGGAATGATCTCCAACATATATAAAGAACTCAAGAAACTAGACAGCAAAATACCAAACAAACCAATTTAAAAATGAGCTACAGATCTAAACAGAGAATTCTCAACAGAAGAATCCCAACTGACCAAAACACATTTAAAGAATTGCTCAAGATCCTTAGTCATCAGGGAAATGCAAACCAAAACAACTCTGAGATACCATCTTACACTCATCAGAATGGCTAAGATCAAAAACACTGATGACAGCTTATGTTGGAGAGGATGTGGAACAAGGGGAACACTCCTCTGTTGGTGAGGGTGTAAACTTGTACACCACTTTGGAAATCAGTTTGGCAGTTTCTCAGAAAATTGGGAATCAATCTACCTCAAGATCCAGCAATACCACTCTTGGGCATATACTCAAGGAATGCCTAATCATACCACAAGGACACTTCCTCAACTATGTTCACAGCAGCATTATTCATAATAACCAGAACCCGGAAGCAACCTAGCTGCCCCTCAACTGAAGAATGGATAAAGAAAATGTAGTACATATACAAAATGGAGCATTACTAAGCTGTAAAAATTAATGACATCTTAGGGCATGGGCTATAAAAAGTCAGTTCTTGTACCCAGGATAAGTCCTGGTCCCATTGCCAGGGGACCCACAAACACATCAAGCCAAGTAACTTTCACCCACATTCAGAGGGCCTAGTTCAGTTCCTTGCAAGTTCCCCAGCTGTCAGTCCAGAGTCCATGAGCTTCCACTAGCTTGGGTCAGCTATCTCTGTGTTTTTTTTCCCATCATAATTCTGAGCCCCCCCCCCCACTTTTATAATCCTTCTTCCCTCTCTTCAACTGAACTCTAGGATCTTGGCCAAGTGCTTGGCTGTGGGTCTCTGCACCTGCTTCCATCACTCACTGGATGTAGGTTCTATGATGATGATTAGGGTAGACACCAATCTGAGGGCAGCGAAGGCTAGTTCAAGCACTGTCTCTACCATTGCTATGAGTCTTAGCTGGGGACAATCATGTGAGTTTCTGGGGTTTTCCCTAGCTACAGATTTCTCCCCATCCCCTTACTGGTACACTCTGTCAAGGTATCTCTTTTATTGCTGTCCCTCCTCATCTCTCTCCCAACTCGGCCATCTCATGCCCTCATGTTCCCATCTCCCATCCCCTTCCCTCTATTCCCCCCTCCATACCCTATGGTGCAATGACTTACTCAGCCTTGACGCAAGTTGGAGGGGCTAGGTTGGCCCATATTTGGAATGCTAGCCCTCGTTGACTACCCAAGGGTGACCTTACCCAATATGCGGAGGGATGAGAATGGGATGGGGATAGCTGAGGAGGGGAGTAAAAGGGGAGGGGGGGAACAGGGGCTGGTATGTAAAAAGAAAGAAAAAAACTTCTTAAGTAAAAAAAATTATAAAAAAAGAATAAAAGCTAAGTACACTGAAAACAAACAAACAAACAAACAAAAACCCAATGACATCATGAAACTTGCAGGCAAATGGATAGAACTAGAAAATATCATCTTGAGTGAGGTAACCTAGACTGAGAAAGACAAACACGGTATGTACTCACTCATAAGTGGATACTAGATGTAAAGTAAAGGATAACTAGACTACAACCCATAGCTCTAGAGAAGCTAGGAAACAAGGAGGATCCTAAGAGGGATGTATGGATCACCGTGGGAAGGGGAAGCAGAGGAGATTCCTATGAGTAAACTGGGGATAAGGGGGCAATAGAGGGTAGGGGATGAGGGATGAGAACATGAGAGAATGGGATGGTCGAGCTGGAACAGGGATGGAGTGAGAAAACAATGAATGAGATATCTTGATAAAGGGAGACATTATGGGGTAAGGGAGAAACCTGGTGCTAGGAAAATTCCCAGGAATCCGCAAGGATTATCCCAGATTAGACTACTAGCAACAGTGGTGAGGGTGCCTGAACTGGCCTACACTGGTAATCAAATTGGTAAATATCCTGTCATCATAGAGTCTTCATCCAATAACTGATGGAAGCAGATCCAGAGATCCACAACCAAGCACCAGGCCAAGCTCCTGGAGTCCAGTCGAAGAGAGGGAAGAGGGATTCTATGAGCAAGGGACATCAAGATCATGATGGGGACACCTACAGAGACAACCAAAACAAACTCGTGGGAACTTACGAACTTTAGACCAACACAGGACTGGATTAGGCCCTCTGCATAAGTGAGATAGTTGTGTAGCTTGATCTGCTTAAGGCGACCCCTGAGAGTAGGAACAGAATCTATCCCCGGTGCATGAGCTGGCTTTTTGGAACCCATTGCCTATGGTGGGACACCTTGCACAGCCTTGATGCTGGGGGAGGGTCTTGGACCTGCCTCATCTGAATGGGCCAAGCTTTGCTGACTCCCCATGGGAGGCCATACCTTCTTAGAGGAGGGGATGGAGGGTGGGCTGAGGGGCAAGGCTGGGGGGTGGGGAGCGGGAAGAGGGATGAGGGAAGAATCTGTGGTTGCTATTTGGAGTGAATAAAAAAGTTCTTAATTAAAAAAAGAAAACAATAACCAAGTTGTAATTATGCTTAATATGATATAACTATCTAACATACAACCACAAACCCATTATAAACTTTAGAATGTGTGCCAACATCCCTTGAGGGATATTATTTTAGTATCTCAAAACTTAAATATAACCATTGATTCTCCCTCAAATGATGACAAAGAAATCAGGAAAGAAAGCCCAAGTCTCTGTATAAACACATTCTTCATAAAATATGTTAGAAATAATCCTCATTTTGGTAACTGGTCACATGGCTTTAGCTAGTGTTTATAACTACCTTCCTCTACTACCCATTATGTATTTCCTCCATCCTGAAAAAGCACCTCAGCAGGCTTGGCTCTTTTCCTGGAGGACTTACCCATTCCTTCATTCCTAACTGACCCATGCCCTCTGTCTATCTGTGGACATCGTGTTGTAGTAGTTTTCCATTGAGTTTGATCACAAGACATGGTTGCACCAAGATATGTACTTAAAAGATCTCCTGCACTCCAGATATCATCTTTCTTATTTCTGCTGTGAAGAAACAATCCAATTTTCCATTGGTAATGTGGGTTAATCACCCCTCCTAACACTGTTACTCCTTAGCTTGTTGTCTTAAGAGCATCAGAAACCAAAGTGACCAGGAGGAAGTCTGAGTTTCCACTTCAATGGAATATTTTTTTGTGGCTCCTGACAGAAGTGCTCCCCTCCATGGAACTAAAATTTTTAGGTCAGCAGAACTTAAGGTCACAAGAACAGGAAGCAAATTTTTTCCTAGTGATCCATTAGGGGTGATAGTAAGTTCAACTATTCCCTTTTCCCTTGCTTGACTCCTGGACCTATGGATCCTGGCTATGGGAGAAAACATTCAAAATATTTGGTGCCGATTCAAAGCATATACTACCTTCCAGAGAACCCTGGCCCATCCCTCTAAGCTGCTGACACTTAATTGGCACTGTAGCTGTGTTTTTAAAACACCATTCCTTCTTTCTATAAGGCCATTTGCTTCAGGATGGTAAAGAACATGGATTAAGACCAGGGGATTCATCATCATGGGCCCACTGTTGCATTTTCTGGCTATGAAGTGAGCCACTTGGTCAGAAGCAATACTGTATGTAATTCATGGTGAATAAGACATTCTTTAAATCCACAGATGGTAATTTTGGCAGAATCATCATGTGCAATAAAGACAAATCCATAACCAGAGTCATTATCATCTCCAGTAAGGAGAAGCACTGTCCATTCCATGGAGGAAGTGGTCCAATGTAGTCAACCTGCCATCAGCTGGCTGGTCACCACAGGGAATGGTGCCATACCTGGGGTTTGACACTAGTATCTGCTATTGGCAGATCTGACTCTCAGCAGCAGCTATATCCAGGTCAGCCTTGGTGAGTAGAAGTCCATGTTGTTGAGCCCATGCATAACCCTCATCTCTGCCACCGTGGCCACTTTTTTCATGGGTCCATAGGGCAATGATAGGGATGGCTGGGGAAAGAGGCTGACTGTCCACTGAACAGGTCATCCTATCTACTTGATTATTGAACTTCTCTTCTGCTGAAGTTACCTTTTGATGAGCATTTGCATGGTATATAGTTATCTTCACATCCTTCACCAATCTGAAAAGATCTATACACATATTTCTTCTCTGATGTCTTTCTAGCAAATTTTCAACTCACATTCTTTCCAAGTCCCTGATCATCAACCAATCTATGTACTACAGACAATGAATCACTGAACAATTGCACATCTAGTCATTTCTCCTTCCAAAAAAAAAAATGTCTGACATGTGTACTGCCTGAAGTTCTGCCCATTGTGAAGACTTCCTTTAAATAGTGTTTTCCAGGTTTGTCCTAGAAAGGGGTTATAATGCTGTAGCTGTCCACTTCTAGATAGTGTCTGCATGATAATGCAGAGCCATCAGTAAATCAGGCTCTTGTCTTCTCTTCCTCCATCATCCAATCATAGGGAACCTCCCATGAGAGCATATGTGCATGCTTTATATGAACATGGTAATGGGAGTAGAAACACAGATATTGGGAAATTTTCTTCATATGATTTTCTTGTGCCTTCCATATCTGCTCAGTCCTGGTCGTGTATATACCACTTGATCTGATAATAGATTGCTGCTGCACACATCCTACGTTATGACTAGGTGGGTCAAATAATATCCAGCTCATAATGGTTACATGGTGGCCCATTGTCAAAAGTTCAGTTTCCACTAAGTCCCAGCAGCAAGCCAAGAGCTCTCTCTCTAAGGAATAATATTTGTCTGCAGATGACAGTGGAGCCTTGCTCTAAAATCCCCTGTTCTTTCATTGTTGCTGTTTTCTCCAGTATTTTATCAGTGACCAAAATAAAAACAAATGAGTAAAAACCTAACTGGTACAGAAAGGAAATATTACGTAGACATTTGAGCCATTTTTTAATCAGCAAGGGAGTATTTGGCTAAGTATTCATCACCCGGCAAATGTTAAAAGAATTCTCATGTGCCATGTGCCCAGTGGTCTATTACTCAGTCGTGAAAAAAAAGAAATTCACAATAATGATGAACCTGGAGCCTACCACATCAAATGAAATGAGCCAGGCACAAAAAAAGAATATGTGTAATGTAGTCTGACTTAATACATTGAATTAAAAATGTTCATTTAGTGGAAATGGAGAGTAGGCTATTGGTTACTGTAAGCTAAAGACAAAATGAGACACAATAATATAATTAAAAGAGATGAAGAAATTAAAATGGCCGTTTGTGAACTGGTGATACTTAGTAACAATGTTCTGTTTGCAGGAAAATCACTAACTGCGAGAGTCTCTTCTGAGTGCCTTTGTAACAAATTGGACAAATGTATGATGTGCTATACCTACCACATACCTGATGTAGCTATTCTATAGCACATGCATACAGAATACTATGATGTACACATTACACATAAAAAATATTTATTTGTCAGCTAAAAGCTATTGTCAACAAAGCCAAAACCAAAGAAAGCTGGAAAAGCTGCTGATGCTGCTGTTGCTGATGGTGTAACCAGTTTAAATAAAATTTCCCTCCTCCTGTCCTACAGCGAGTTAGTGCCCCATTGTCCTTCTGCCACCCACTGGCTTCTATCAAACTCTCCTGTGCCTGAGAGAATTCTGCCAATATGTTTAAACTTGCCTTAGAACACAAAGGCCACATCTGGCCAAAATGCTAACACAAAAATATTTCTTTGTTTTCAGTGCCATTAGATAATTACAATGAATTCCTTGATGACATAGAGTTTAGTGATTCCAGGATGCTCATAGTGATATTTCACAAAAAAATTAAGGGTTATTTTTCTTTAAAAAGTGAATTATGAGATTCAAATCGAGATATTTAATCTCAAAAGTATAACTTCTTTTAAAAAAATTTCAGTGTGTGTGTGTGTGTGTGTGTGTGTGTGTGTGTGTGTGTGTATTCATCAATGTGTGAGTGTTCCCAAATAGTATGTGCACATGCATGCACATGTACCATGGTACAAATAGGTATGTCAGAGGTCAATTTGCAGGACCCTATTTTCTCTTTCTTTGAGTATCAAACAGATCACTCCAGTTGTCCAGGTTGGCATTGAGCACATAGTCAGACATCTTATTGGCTCAAAAGTGGAACATTCTGGGGAGGGATACAGAATACTGTATACATAATAAATAAATAAAATCTTTTTTTTTCAAAGTGGAACATTCGTATTTAAGAACACAGTAATCATTATGTTTGTGTAAATATGTATTTTGTTCCTTATGTTAAGTGTATATTACATGTAAGATAAATAAAAACAGGGGTGGCTGAAGAGATAGCTCAACAGTCAAGAGCATTGACTTTTCTTCCTGAGGGCCCAACACACACAGCAGCTCATCACGGTCTGTAACTCCAGGAGTCTAGAGGCCACTTCTGACCTATTCAGGGACCAGTCATGCCTGCGGTACACAGATATACATGCAGGAAAAACAACCATACATATTGTTTTTTAATGAGTAAGGAGTCTCACACCAAGGACATTGTTTTAGTTTGGGTTACTACTGCTTTTTTAGAAACAACCATGACCACAAAGCACCTTGAGAAAGAAAGGATTTATTCTGCTTACATTTCCATATCACTGTTCATCATCCTAAAAAGTCAGGACAGGAATTCAAACAGGACTGAAACCTGGAGGCAGGAGCTGATGCAGAGGCCGTGGAAGGGTGCTGCTTACTGGCCTGTTCCTCTGACTTGCTCAGCCTGTTATCTTATAGAACCACAGATCACCAGGCCAGAGATGATGTGGGCTGGGCCCTCCCCATCAATCACTAATGAAGAAAATGTCTTACAGCTGGATCTTATGGAGGTCTTTGCTCAGTTGAGGTTTCCTCCTTTCAGATAACTCTAGCTTGCATCTAGTTAACATAAAACTAACCAAGACAGCCACACATATTCATTTTTCTACTTCAATTGTTTACCTGGAGGAGGTGGGAATGGGAGGTGGGCTGGGGGGAAGGGGAGGGGGTCAGGAGGGGGGAGAACAAGGGAATCCATGGCTGAATTGTATTGTTAAAAAAAATATGACAAAACCAATGATCTTAACTATAATGTTTCAAAATGACTCTAGTAGGCAAAGCAAAAGTTATTGTGAAGTTATAAATATACTTGTTTAACTAAAATATCCTGTGGGATGTTCTGTATGGCAAATGTGTTGCTCTGATTGGTCAATAAATAAAACATGATTGGCCAGTGGCTAGGCAGGAAGTATAGGCGGGACTAACAGAGAGGAGAAAAGAAAGAACAGGAAGGCAGAAGGAGTCACTGCCAGGACAAGCAGCATGTGAAGATGCTGGTAAGCCACGAGCCACATGGCAAGGTATAGATTTATGGAAATGGATTAATTTAAGCTATAAGAACAGTTAGCAAGAAGCCTGCCACAGCCATACAGTTTGTAAACAATATAAGTCTCTGTGTTTACTTGGTTGGGTTTGAGCGGTTGTGGGACTGCCTGGTGACAGAGATTTGTACTGACTGTGGGCAAGGCAGAAAACTCTAGCTACAATAACCTGTGGTGAAACATCAATGTTAACAATCAATAGTAGTAGCCACTCTAGAAAAAGAATCAAATTTATTCCAGCTTATGTGTATGGGTTGCTGAAGGGCAGTGAGGATGTGAGCTTAGATAAAAGACTTACAGCTTTATTCTTGGAAACACATGGTAGTGATTAAATGAAGGTTTTAAAACTAATTAATTATTGTTATTATTATTTCAGAAGGCAATAAAGATTTTATGGGGGTTTAAGGATTTTACTATAGATTGGACAGATATTCCATTTACTGAAACTGTGTAATAGAGATTGATACTAAATGAGACATCATTATCTCATAACATCATTGGTATCACACATCAAGGCTAAAAGTAAGAACCAGTGAGATGGCACAATGTATAAATTTTTTCATTAGCCTGAAGACTTGAGTTCCATACCCAAACAATATGTAAGAAAGGCAGATAGAGTTGTACACTTATATAATTCTAGCACATCTACAACCAAATGGAAGAAGAAACAGGATCAAGACCAGTTAACCTGGTTAGTAATCACGGTATGATAATACGTGTATTATCACACATAACACAGACACAAGAAACAAGTGAGACTCTCCCTCTACAAGGTGGACAGGGAGAAACAGCTCTGAAAAGTTGTCTCCTGGGACATGCACATGCATGCTGAAACACAAACATACATCACATACACACATGCACAAATAATAATAATAATAATAGGTAATAATTTTAAGTTAAGTCCTAGGTCTTTCATTAAGAGATTCATAAAATGATTCATACAGAATTATGTTCAGTAAACTATATGAATTTTTACTTTTTATTTTATCTTTGATTTATGTGTCTATATTCATGTTTATGTATGTGTATATGCACATGTGTGTAGGAAACCTAAAGGCCAGGTGAAAGCATTGGATCTCCAGGAGCTGTGGCCATCTTACAAAGGTACTAGCAATAAAATTTCAGTCTTCTGTAGTTGCAGCAAGTGCTCTTTTTTTTAAAAAAAAATATATGTATTTATTTATTATGTACACAGTGTTCTGCATACAGAGTCTTTGAAGTCAAGGATGATGGATGTAGGGACACTATTCTCAAGTTGTTGAGAATAAATGAAGGTTTGGTGCTTAGCCAGAAACAAGGCATTTATTTAATTATTACCTATAAAGGCTAAAGGAACGTAGCAGAAGAGAAAGCAGAGAGAATGTAAGAGTCAGAAGAGAATAATAAGGACCATCAAATAACTTCTTCTGGGCACAATGCAACTATTTTATTCATGAATTTAGTGCAACTGTGCTTACCTATAGTGATCCTGCACAGAAATGGCCAGTCAATAGGAAACTATGGAGGAGGGAAGAGTGAGCCAATTCCCTGGCTACTTCATGAGTGGCAACTGAGAAGAGTCTGGAAAAAGGGGAGTTGCTGTGGGATGTTCTGTATGTCAAGTGTGTTGCTGATTGGTCAATCACACAATAAATAAATCCAACATCCAGAATGGTTTGAAGGCAACTGGCTCAGATGATACAGCCTCATGGACTATTCCATAATCCTAAAATTTTCTTTGTGTCCCCATAAGATACAGTGCCCCCCTCCAGCAGGAAGTAGTAAGAGAAGCTACGCCCAAATTCCCAAATTATATGTAATTTTACTTTGTTAAGGTTAAAACCTTCCTTTTTGAAAAAAAAAGAAAAAGAAGAAAAGGGGAAATGCTGTGGGATCTGTATGTCAAGTGTGTAGCTGATTGGTCAATAAATAAATCACTGATTGGCCAGTGGCTAGGCAGGAAGTATAGGCAGGACAAGGAGGAGAAAAAAGCTGGGAAGTGGAAGGCTGAGTCAGAGAGACACTGCCAGCCACCACGATGAGAAACAGCATGTGAAGATGCCGGTAAGCCATGAGCCATGTGGCAAGGTATAGATTTATAGAAATGGATTAATTTAAGCTGTAAGAAAAGTTAGCAAGAAGCCTGCCACGGCCGTACAGTTTGTAAGCAATATAAGTCTCTGTGTTTACTTGGTCGGATCTGAGCGGCTGTGGGACTGGCAGGTGAGAGAGATTTGTCCTGACTGTGGGCCAGGCAAGAAAACTCTAGCTACAGGGAGTCACTGCTCTCAGTTGACAATTAGTGAACACTTATTGGCAATCAGCAGTTAGTGATCCCACAAACCTCCAATGAAGATGCATTGTGATACAAAAGATCCTGGCTATATGTGTTGGCTCTCAAAACAAAACAAAAATAAATGGATATATAGTAAGGACAGAGGTCAGAGGAGATAAAGGAGGATTGGTGAGAATAATTATGACGTATTGTATATGTGTATGGAAGTGTCCAATGACAACTTTGACAGAAGAATCAAACAAGACAAAACAAACAAAAACCAAGAAGGTCCTAACCAAACAAGACTATCTTTCATCCTTATAAAACTAAGTCAGGGCTGGCAAGATGGCTCCATGGATAAAGGTACTGGCTGTCGTGCCTGCCAACATGATTTTTATTCTTGAGAGCTACATGGTAGAAGGAGAGAACCAACTCTTGGAAATCATCCTCTGATCTCTACATGCCAGCTGTGGTACACAGGCACTGCCCCCCAAAACAAAATCAGTAAGTGTAAAAAGAAAGACCCAAGTCAGGGGTCCTCTTAGTATGCTCTAAGGGTATTACTACCCCATGAAGTAAAAACTAGACATTGTTCTTTGTCCTCCTTTCCTAGTAGACAGCTTCTAAAGTCACCAGGTTTACAAAGTCTTAAATGTGTTCATGCATGCTAATGAGGTGACTGGAGGTGACAGAGTGATTGCCTATATGGAAGGCCCTGAGTTAAATATGTATCAACATATTGTTTACAAGAGTGGAATGAGAGAAGCCAGGCTCTAGAATCTTCTGCAGGCCCCTAAATGGGTAGTAGCATAGCAGGTGCTCCTAGTGCTTTTATCCTTTGAAACATCTCTAGCTCTCCAAAGTATTAAAAAATTTTAATGCTGCCATCTTTGCCCTTTTAACTGAACATAATTAGACTCTACAAGAATGGTGGGGTTTTTTGTTTTTATTTTTTGTCTCCAAGTTAAATTCTTTCCTGATCCTATTTAGTCCTCCATAAGGGTAATCAATGAGATTTCTCACTTTATTGGGTGGATGTAAGCACAACAGACTGCCAGCAAAGAAGCATGTTTTTAGATACAAATGATGCATTGTTCTTACCTGTGCCTTAGCAATCTTCTTCATTGTTCAATTCCACTGTTCAATTAGTTAGTAACAATGCAATGTGATTAATCTTATGCTTTTAAAATCCCATTTTAATTGCTCATTGAATTTCGCAAATCAAAAACTGCGTTTCTCCCTATTTACTTCATTATTTAATTGTCTCTTTTATGTAATCACAAATAAATTCAGTCTACTTTCATTCTTTCTATACATCCATATTTTGAATCTTTTATCATTTATTCAAATAAGACAGCTTATGAAAAATCTCGTTTTATATGAGTGTTAAATTTACATCAGTATCCCAAGCACTTCATCTCTCTCACCCCAAGCCATATTATTAAAAATATTCCATGTATTCTATGTACAGAGATTTTTTATAAAATATTTTAAAGTAGATAATCTGTGTCTTTGTTCAGTGTTCTATTCTTGCCGTGAAGACCAAGACACTATGATCAAGACAACACAACTCTTAATGACAAAAACATTTAATTTGTGGCTAGCTTGCAGTTTCAGAGGGGTAGTCCATTACCATCATGGTAGGGAGTGTGGTAGCTAGTAGGAAAGCATGGGGCTGGTGCAGTAGCTGAGAGCTTTATAACCTGATCCACAGGCAGAGAGAGACAGACAGACAGACGGACAGAAAGACAGACAGAGACAGAGAGACAGAGAGACAGACACAGAGACTAGGCTTGGCATACCTAATCTCTTTGAAACCTCAAGGCCCAACCCCAGTGACACACCTCCTCCAACAAGGCCACACCTGTTGTTTGAATCTTAGATGGTCTTTTAATAAAAAACCCAGAGCCAGATACAGGGTGAAAGCTGAAAGACCAGAGAAGCAGAGCAGCCAGCCACCAGTTCTTAGCTCTAAGAAATCTTCAGCCTAAAGAAAGAGAAAGAGAAAGAGAAAGAGAGAGAGAGAGAGAGAGAGAGAGAGAGAGAGAGAGAGAGAGAGAGAGAGAGAGGGAGGAGTTCCTGTTTCTTCCTGGGATTAAAGGTGTGTGTGCTTCCCAGTACTGGAATTAAAGGCCTGTGCCACCACTGCCTGGCTCTGTGACCTTGAACTCACAGAGATCCATACTGATCTCTGCCTCCCAAATGATAGGATTAAGGGTGTGTGCCACCACAGCCTAACCTCTATATCTAATCTAGTGGCTGGTTCTGTCCTCTGATCCTCATGCAAGTTTATTAGGGTACACAATATATCACCACACACACCTTCTAGTCTTCTAGTACTTTTGAAACAGTTCACCATCTGGTGACTAAGCATGACGTCACCCTCACCCAAACCACTACCATGCCTTTGAATAATAGGCAGCAAATTTGTGGTCACTTTCAAATTCTACAGGCATTAAAATTCATGTGTTTTTCTTATTATCTTAATATTTGTGTTTCATTTCAGTTTTTAGAATTTTGAATGATTATGAATAGTTTTTAAAAACTATCATTTTATTGTTCTACATTTTTATAAAATGACCATATGATCATCATCACATGTTTCCAAAACTCATATTTATTTTATAAATATTCTCCACCACAGTCTCATTTTTGCTTTGCACTTAAAATTAGTTTTCCACTGTTTTCCAACAGTCACAGAATATTCTATTAAAATTGCTATCATGCATTTATTTGATTTTATTGTTTTATATATGAATGTTCTGCCTGCATGTATGTCTGTACAATGTGTATTCCTGGTGTCAGAGGAAATCAGAAAAGGATGCCAGATCTTCTGAAACTGGTGTAAGACCCCACGTGTGTTCTAGGAATTGAAGAAGGATTCTTTGGGAATACAACCATGCTCTTATCTGCTGAAGAATCTCTCTAAACCATAGTTATATTTATGAACATTTTCTAGCTTTTATTTCAGGTTGAATTATCCTCATCTTAATATTGTTTCAAGTTGTCTTCATTTTTAAATTTTATGGAAGAACGTGCCTTTTGAGCTAAAGACTTGATATAAATTCACCCTATAACACAGATTTGGTATAATTTATTTCAACCAACAAGCAATCTACTGAAATTGTAGAATAAAAACTGAAAAAGGTAACATTGATGATATATACACACGAACAGTAAATAATAAATAATAACCATACTAAACCAAGTTTTGCTTTTTCTACATATTCAATACGATAGGGACACAAGCATAATTCTACAAGCATTCTCAAAATTTCTAAAAGCTGGGAGTATAATTAAAATTTTCATTTATTTCCACTAAAAAGATGGACCATGAATATATTGAGTCATAGAAAAGGGAATCAAACAACAATGAGTGGAACCTTCCGATGCTGTCAGAAGGCAAGGAGCACATTATTTCAGCAATCATAATATTGTGTTGGTCCTTATTGACAAAGGAATGAGCCTGGTCCTCCAGCAGTTACATCACCGACGTGAAAAGAAGATTTACACATGTACCTCATACGACAAAAATATTCTTCCTTTAGTGTTTCAACGGTTTGACCTCAGCCTATGATTATTCATTTTGAAACTTTCTCTTTATGCTGATCTTTAAACATCTTCAGGGATGATGATATATATTTTACCTAACATAAAATATATATTTAAGGTTTTAAAATATAGATAAAGAGTTCACTACTACCCAGGGTTGTGATAACACAACTGGGGTGAAACCTTGTTAAAAATAAAAACACAAGAAGTTCAGGAAAAGGTAAAAAAAAAATGGATCAGAATTTTAAAATTTGAGATGTTGTCAAAATGTAAATTTTATAAAAGAAACCAAATATAGCTCCTCACACTGGAGCCTCTAGAACTATGAGTCAACATTTATCTTTTACTCTGTTATGATTTCAGTCTGCAGTCCTGGCAATAGAACATTCACTTGTGTGCTTAGATACTGTATTATCAGTAGTCTTGGATAAAGAATAACTGATATGACTGACTATCTGAATTTCATACTTGTCACTTTTCTTATTGCTATGACAAAATACCATACAAAAGGAGCTTAAAGAAGGGAGGATTTATTTTGGCTCACAGTAGAAGGGTATAGCCAATTATGCTGATAACTCTGGTGATAAAGAATATTTAAATACATACCTTTATATATTTCAAAGCTATGAGCTGTTGGAGGGTTGTAAACTTTTTCTGTCTAGTAGCTCTAGATCCAGAGTTATAGGCCAATGTTATTCAGTTTCTGTTTGAGTTTATTCTGAGGTGTACCAATCAACATTCTTGATTGACTCTTTATAACCAGTACTCCCATGTAATGAGTGACCAGTGTACATAGGCACACGTTTTCCTATAGGTAACTGAAATATGAAACTTAATGGCATCACTTTAGTATTCTTCCTGCCACAGCTCCCTTTCTTTCTTTCTTTCTTTCTTTCTTTCTTTCTTTCTTTCTTTCTTTCTTTCTTCCTTTCTTTCTTTCTTTCTTCCTTTCTTCCTTTCTCTCTCTCTCTCTCTCTCTCTCTCTCTCTCTCTCTCTCTCTCTCTCTCTCTCTCCTTCCTTCCTTCCTTTCTTTGTTTTTGACATTCGTTCTTAAGCAAAGTCACACTTTTCTTCCCAGTCTTATTTGAAGAGGTTCACCACTTAAAGCTCTCCACTGTCTTATTTACCCTGTATTGCTTTCATCATGGAGGGTGCATGTTAAAGGACTCTGCATTTCAGAGTGACACAGACTGTATGATTGGTCAAAATTACAATTTTCTTCCGGGAACTACACATCTCAAATGTCAAATATTTTCAAGGGGATTAGAATGGAATTCCCTAAGTTAAAATGTTTCCTAACCGATTCATGCAAATTTATCTTGGTTGGTCAATTCAGATAGTGTTGGAAAGAAACCAGGAGTGAAATGCAATTATAAGAGTTATATGGGGGAAAGGCAAATGATATATAACCCAGGAATAATAAAAAATAAACATTTGAATAAAACCTACAAGGATACATATAACTGTGTCCTGCATGTTACAACATGGCCACGTCAAATACATTAAAACTCTGAAGTAGCTTCAAACTAAACTGTGATTGGAATTGGAGAGAGTATTAGAAAGTTGAGAAAACACTCTCAGATAGCCATGTGATCAATTTCCATAACATTACTCTCAAATAATAGAATATCACAATAGCTCATGCATTAAGATAGATAAATAATCACAGCAGAGGTTAATGGACTTAGCCCATCTCAATTTGGATTCCTGTCTTGAAACACATACCATAATTACACCAATTTTCATTTTTCCCACACATTTGAATATAGAAAAACCCATAAACCATATTGTCTGAGTAAATGTGCATTAATTAGATACACTTAGTGGTTTTCAAAGTAGATATGAATAATTTAAGAGAAAATGTATCATTTAGTTATTAAAGCTTTCAAATTTCTGCACAATCTTTGTTTTCAATACAGTTTTCATTTGCTCACCCTGCTGGCAAATCCAAAGGCATTGCAGAATTTTTCAATAAAGCAAAGAAAGAGAGAATCAGAATCTTATTCATAAAAACACCAACCAAAACAAGCTGGATATGCAGAAACACAGGGCAGAGCCAATTTGCACTTCAGCAGAACTGTGATAAAGCAGCCAGGTATGACAGAACTCCCACTGAGATTGCTGTATTTTAAGTAGGCCCAGTGGTTGTGAATAGAGTCCATTATTCCTTCTTATTTTAATTCAGGGGAAGCAAGACTAAACAGATTTTAATTCTATCATCAAATTAGTTGGAAGTGAACAGAATGGCAACACAGGGTAGGGTTGGCAAATAGAATCTGAGAGAAGGTGGTAAAATTAAAATAATAAATTATTGTAAACATTGTTTTAATTTTCCATTTTATGAAAGTACATTTTTAAACTGTTTCAAAGTACCCAAATTCAATATTCTATGTCTCATGTTAAATTTAGCAAAAGAAGGCAAAACAATAGTTCAGCAGCAAATCTACAGTGTTTATCATGCACTTGTATTATTTAAATTTTGTCTCCTAATATTTTTTTCTGTAGTCTTACCTATGTGTCACAAATGTTTTCATTTTCCAAGCTATATTGTGCTTATTTCGAATTTAAATAATTTCTTTCCAAATCAGTATTTCTGGGTATGAAAATTTGGGTGTGATTTTCTGTTCATGTGTTAGTTTAATAATTTCTATCTCTAGGTTTAATTAAATTTTATGAACAGATATCAGTTCCACATATTTATAGCATTCAGTGTCATAGCTCTGCACCTGCAATATGCACATGGCATGCAGTGATTATATCTAGCCGCCTATCTCCTTTCTCCTTACCCTCTCTCCTCTCCCAACCACCCCTCACCTTTATTTTACTTCAACTGAGGGTTTAGAGTTTCTAATGTTAATGTTAGCATATGAACCTATATTAAATTTTTGGCATTAATCTAATCCAAGTATAACCCTGGTTGTTTGGATGTTATAGCATGCAGACAAGAGAGAGTTTAAATAAACCCCCATTACTGTTGTTAGTGGGCTTAATTCAGCACTCCTGAGAGGCTAACAGAAAACTCAGTGTCATTCTCTGTAGCCAGACATCTGATCACTGGTTCCAGCTAGTAGCACCTTCCCCTACATTACTCATAATCTTATCAAAATCTAAAAGGGCATCTGAGAGTTTCAAGATTCAGAACATTGTATACAAATAATAATCAAACATAAAATTCCATGTAAAGATTTGCTAGCCCCTTTATATTCCACATAACCAGAAATAATAAAAGATGCTGCCCATACCTGAACAATTATTGACACAACACTCAAAGAAGATGAAAGTGAAGTGTCTTAGGTGAAGTTAGCAGTTAAATGATTAGATTTGGGATCCATTTTGAACACTGGTTCATTTCCAGCTTTCCTGATGCTAACTGTCCTTGTAGAAACAACAGATAAAGATGTAATATGCTTCCTTACTAACGGAGAAATAAGCTGATTAGTATAGAGTGAATAAAAATGTCAGTGCTTTTAGAGAACTCAGAGAATATTTCTCAAAGAACATGACATTCAGACACAAAGCTGATGAAACATACAGCAAGAAAGCCTTGTCAATGTCTAAATGGAAAGAACCAGGACATGGGAGAACAAGTGTGAGGACTCTGACAGGTAACAACCTCAGTAAGAACAAAAGAAGACATCAAAAAATGTTGTTAGTACTAAATTTTGCTTCATCTTGAGAAGAATAGTATAAGAGTCGGTTATAGGTAGAAAAATATTCTTTGCTATTTATAATGATAACTATTTATTTCTAGAACTGTTATTTCAATTTAAGTTAAAAACTCTCAGTGTGAAACAGAACATGCAAGAAAGTCCAATTTGAATGTTAGTGCATTTTGTCATGTATGGATTTTATATTTAGCTCTTGAATTTAGTTTACATAATGAAAATCTATTTAGACATTTAAATGAAACCTCTCATCTCTATTTTAAGATGCAAACATCTGACAACATCCTTTTATGTTTTCTTGTCATGTTTCTTTCTGAGTTTACTTTTTAGATGAAGATCCTTCAGCTGTCCTTTCATACACTATATTGTATGAGGTTCAGATTGTGTTATATATTTTCAACATTTTAGAATATAAATACATGTAATATCTAAGTGATTAAAAATTGTTTTATTCATGGTATCATTAGGGATTATTAGAAAATCTCTTTAATGCTGCTTGCCTTTACTTTCAACTAACTATTGAGGCAAGAACTAGATTTCTGAAGTAATAAGGTGGAAGGTGACTACTACAAGCTGTTCATACATGCTATGGTGGGAGTATATGTTAAAGCTAAAAGGAAATGACAGAGTTAAAGCAGTGAGACCAGGAATACTAGGGATGTGGTCAGAGCATACAAGTGACTATGATACAGCCAAGTAGGCTTGATAAGAGACAGACAGATCCTGAAGGGCAAAGGTGGTATTGGTGGGTGCTGTGGAATAATCCTTCTGTACACTGTGAATATGTATTACTCTCATTGGTTAATAAAGAAGCTGAATAGCCTATAGCAAGGTACGATAAAGTTAGGCGGGACAATCAAACTCAAGATATTTTGATGAAAAAGGAGAGACACCAGCTAGCTATCGAGGAAGCAAGATGTGTAGAAAATGAGGTAACAAGTCATGAGGCATGTGACAAAGCATAGATAAGAAATATGGGTTAATTTAAGTGTAAAAGTTAGCTAGTAACAACCCTGTGCTATTGGCCAAGCATTTATAAGTAATATGAAGCCTCTGAGTAGTTATTTGGGAAATGGCAGGCAGGAGAGAAACATCTGACTATAGGCAGGGAAACTAGCTAGCTTCCATGAGTTATCCTTTCATATCATCCAAAATATAGTGTGCACACTGTTGATCTTTTGCAGATCTTTGCTTATAGTGCATCTGTCTTTAACAGATAGTTTCCAAGAAAGATCATGATTGGGAAGCCTGCAGAGATGGCCAAGCCAGACTAGTGGGAACTCATGAAGTTTATTTTAGATCAACATCTGTGGAGCCTGCATAGGACTGGACTAGGCCCTCTGCATAGTGAGATAGTTATGTAGCATGATCTACTTGAGGGGAACCCTAGCAGTAGGATCAGAGTCCATCCCTAGTGCATGAGCAGACCTGTTGGAGCACACTTCTATGACAGGACACCTTACACAGCTTTGAGGCAGGGGGAGGGGTTTGGACCTGCCTCTACTAGATGTACCTCCCCATGGGAGGCCTTACCTTCTTATAGGAAGGAATGGGAGGGTGAGTTGGAAGGGGGAGGCCTGAGGGGCAGGAGGAGAAAAGAGGAGGATCTTTGGTATGTAAAATGAATTTAAAAAACTTAATAAAATAAAATAGAAAAGAAAGCCTTTATCTAATTCAGAAAAGAGACTTAAAACCATCTTGCACATTAAGAGTTAACTACAAACAACCATAGCTACATCTGTGGCTGTGAGGACAAAAAGCTAATTATACTTGTCAAAACTTGTGACACTTGCAAGGCTGAAAGCTAGCCAGTGCAGCTAAGTGAGTAACAGCCATCAGACACTCAGGACCAGCAGCTAACAAAGCAGGAGTCAGAGATGGACAGAGGGGAAATTCTATACCCTAACTGGTTGGGCAGTACATGGCCAGTGCATGATCATCTTCTTAGGCAGACCAGGAGGATGCACACACAGAGAGCATGTGCATCTACAACGGCTTTTCCTATGGTGTCCAAGAGAACTAGACACTCTCCTAGTGACCACTTCAGCATTTGTCTGGTTTCTGAAACAGTCCCATAAAAGTTCCTACACAGTCAGGCATAGAGGCACATGCCTTTAATCGCAGCATCCAGGAGGCAGAGGCAGGCAGGTCTCTGTGAGTTAGAGGCCAGCCTGGTCTACAAAATAACTTCTAGGACAGCCAGAGCTGTTACACAGAGAAACCCTGTCTTGAAAAACAAAACGAAAACTTCCTCCACAACGAAGTGCAATGGCTTTTTCATCTTCGTGAGCCCCCTCCAGTCACAGCAGTTTCTTTCTCTCACTTTGCTTCACTAGACCTTAACAAAATTTTCACTCTGTTTCATTTTCTCTGCAAGAGTCTTCATCTTTAGTCTTCATTGGGGTGAGACAAAGAACTTGCAGCCACTGTACCAAGTCCATGGGTCCTTAGGTCATGTACAACTGGGCCAAAAAAGATCCTGTCACACTCAAAATTCAAATACTAAAACTATATCCTTGAGATTTTAACCTCTTAAAAAAATTTTACAATTTCAAGACAGTTAAAAAAGTAGAACAGTATGCCAACTATGCTTCCCTCCACTGGCTCCAAAATTAGTAATTCAGTGCATTTTATATATGATTTATTTTCAGCATATTGTATGTGTTTATCAGTTTTATAATCACTTGAAAAAATCTTTTGCAGGAGAAAATAAAACATAAGAAGGGAAATATTTATTTGGGACACATTTTCAGAGATTTGAGTCCATAGTTCTTTGGTATCTTGGTTCTGGGCCTGTGATAAAGGAATCTCCATGGCCATAGACACATAAGGCAGAGGAGACTGATCACATCATTGTTTGCAGGAAGCAAAGAAAACAAAAAGACAGGAAAGAACCAAGGCTAGGGACAAGAAAACTCCAGGACCTCAGTGTGGAGTTTTCTCCTCAGCTTAGTCCAATGCTGAAGGTACCCAGAACCTTTGTTAATAAGGCCATTACCATGGGAGTAACTTCTTAACTAACATATGGGGGTGTGGGTCATACACAAACTATGACAGGGCTATATGTATATTTGTGTGTGTGTGTGTGTGTGTGTGTGTGTGTGTGTGTGTGTGTGTTTGTGTGTTGTGGGTGATACTTTGGGGAGTAAGTAGTAAGTAAATGTGACCTTAATGAAATCTTTTACTGAAGATTATTTATAAAACAGGCATTCCGTAAATAAAAACCAGGAATTACACAAAGCTATCAAGCAATCATTATGTAATTAGTGCAGTTATTTTGAGGCATGGAGTATGTTCCAGGATTTTATAGTTACTCTGATGTTTCCTTAACTTCATGATGGATTCAATGATGCATCCATATAAAATGTAAAATTTTTTTCTAGGCAAAAGAATTTGTAAACCTTTACTTTTCACAATGGGGAATAAAATTATGTTTTATTTTTTTTCTTAAACAGGAATACCAAAACTGCCACTAAGAGGATGATATTCCCTGGGTATAGCTCCCCATCATTTACAGAAGACACCATATCACAGCAGGTATCCTCATCCCATTTTACAATCTTGGCTCCCACTTACCCACAATAGTCACTGAGACTTAAGTGTAGTGGTGCACTGTTGATGTATAAAACTTGTGACCTATTAAATGTAATATTCGATAAACAATTATATAGATTGTATGTGTCTCAAATACTTCATTTTAACTGAAATTGTGTGCTGGGGCCAGCCCCAGCAGTGGCCAGGTCCCTAAGAGGAGGTAAGGAGTGAGCGAAAAAAGGATGAGCTAGGCATGATGGTCAAGAGAATCTTGCCACCTGACTGACTAGTTCTCAGAGTGCTTCTTTATTTATGCAGAATTCTATAAGAATCAACAGATTCATGTTGTTCAAAAACATAGATCATATCACTTTTGTTTTTGGACATGTGTTTAACTTTTTCTCTTGCACATCTGAGGTCATAAGTTTCTGACATTATTGATGAACTGTGACAAAACAGAATTATCTTTTATGATCAATTCTTCTCACATTTAAGCATCATTGATAAATGATTATCTTTTACAATCATTTTTACTCATCAACCCCATAATCCAATTTTTAAGTATCTAGAGGCATGTGACTGCCCATTCTCAGGCTGCCAGCATTTGTGACTTTAAGGATATTACATAGAAAGGAAATCTACAAGACAGCCCAGGCAGTTCCAAGCAGTGCATTATTAACTCTTAATAGTGAGAGTGCCCCCCCAAAATCCTCAGGCCAAAGTTGCTATAATTATTATTCAATTTATGGCACAACACAATGTTTATCTTATGTCTTTATGGAATGTGCTTATATGTCTAATCCTGGTATTCTTTTGTTCCTTGGTCATAAGACACCAGAGCAGCTTTGCATGAGCTAACTTTTCTAACAGAAGGGGAGGTCCTAACACCTCATTCTTTTGTAATCTTTCTGTACCATTCTTTGTCCATCAATTTAAATCCATGTGTAGGGTAGAGGTAACCTCAGCTAATCTAACATTGTTGCTATATATGCCATATAATCTCCTGAGTGTATAGTAGGAAGAGGCTTGTAATTTGATCTGTAGCTAACTCATCTAGCCCACTGAATCTTGTATACCTTTTTAAGTTTATTTTGTTTTGATTATCTTGTATCTGAATAAGTACAGGGGCAGATATTTTCAGAATATCTCATAGCCTCATAAAGAGACCTCTGTCTTCTTTATGTGTGTCATAACCTCCAAGGTGTAAGGAAAACCTTCAAGTAGATAAGGATATCCCTCTGAAATCAGGAATGATAGAACACTTAGGAATTTCCTGGGAAAGTTCAGTAGCAGTATGCCTGGGAGAATGCATAAATGATTCTTAAGAAATCTTCCATCAATCCAATATCCCCAAATTAAAAAATATTAGAAGCCCTACAACCATGTGGAGATCAAAACCCAAAGTAGCACAGCAGCCACATAGCTCATCTTTACCAGATCTTTGTCAAGCAGGTGTGCTGACTTTATGACTTTTGCCATTCTCATCAGATATGGTTATGCCAATAGTGCTCATAATTAAGTAGTGGTATCGTTAATTAAATTTTATGATGTTATGGTTATGTTTTATCTATGGTATTTTGTATTATTAATAAAAGCAACTGTTTTAACAGTCCTAATATATTGTTCATTATTCATCTTGTAATTAAGTATTGTCATATGTTAAATTCTCAAAGGCATGAAATAGATAATTCTGTCACTTTTCTTATTTTTCTAACTTCAATGTTTTGTAATTGTGGGAATGAATCAATGTTTCTGAAATAGTAGGTACCTCTAATTAAACAAAGTAGCAACAATGCCTTGGATCTATCAAATCACATTTCCAATGTATTTCAAATCATATGTATTTGCAATGTATTTCCAATCTCTTTCATTTAGAATAAATGAAAAATACTACATTTTAACAGCTTTCATTTTGTATGAATGTGCATTGAAAAATGTTATTTACAATCTATTTTCTTATAGCCTTTCTTTTCTGCTTTTTCACTTATTTAAAATGATTCATATACATTTCAAAATTCAACAATAAACATGGTGAAAGATAGACTTTAAGAGTCACATAAATTATTTGTCACCAAAACATGTGATAATGCTTGATAATGCCTCCATAGGGAACAAAGATTTATATTGCCACAACTTGGTTAATGGTTAATTTTGAAGAGTCTACAGGTCTAGAACATGTATCAAATTATTCTTAAATATAAAACTTTTTTTTATTATTATTAGAAGAAAGAGTTTATTGTGACTTACAGTTCTGAAGGGTTAGTATCCATGTTGGAGAAATGGAGTCAGCAGGCCACAGGAACTGGATGCTGAGAGTAGAAGCTGCGGGTTCACATCTTTTTTTTTTTTTTTTTTTGGTTTTTCGAGACAGGGTTTCTCTGTGTAGCTTTGCGCCTTTTCCTGGAACTCACTTGGTAGCCCAGGCTGGCCTCGAACTCACAGAGATCCACCTGGCTCTGCCTCCCGAGTGCTGGGATTAAAGGCGTGCGCCACCACCACCCGGCGAGGGTTCACATCTTAAACTGTAAGCACAAAACAGAGAGTGAACTGGGAATGGCGCATGGCTGTGAAACCTCAAAGCCTATCTCCAGTGATGTACTTCCTCAAACAACACCACACCTTCTAAGCCTCCCCAGACAGCACAAACAATAGGGGACAGAGTATGTAAATGCCAGAGCCATTGTGGGGCACTCTCACTAAAATCACCACAGGCCATGCAACTTTCAGGAATTGTTCAGCTGCTAGGTTGTTACTGAGGTTCTATGATTATGTTGATGATAGACATCAACTAGAACAACAGTTATGTGAAAACTGGACAGGATAGCAATCCAGAAGGGCTCACTCACACAGTGGCGGTTACTATTGCCTATTAGAGTAAAAATAATCTGCAGCTGTCCACATAAATATAAAACTTTTAATGAAATGTCTTAGCTAGATTATTTTCTCAAATCACTATGAAATTATGATTGGGTATTGGAACATCTTCCTTCATCTATAAAATGAAGACCACTCTCCATCTCATAATGTTTTAAATTAAAGTTTTTCAGTTTTGTTTTTGTTTGATTATGATTTAGGAACATCATTCTGCAGTGCTGGAGAACTACCTGGAACTAATAAGTTTATTCAAGTTAAATAAAAGCAATCCTAATTAAATGAATTATATTTTAAAGGACTAGGTGAATTAAATGATTCACTTTTTAATTACTTTATTCAAGTAATATGACAAAATAGCTGAGCCTGGGTACTTGAGGGACAAATAGTTTTGTTTGTCTTACAATGGCCATTTCCATTACTTAGGTTTCTGCTTATGGGGCATTTGACTGATTTCCATCATGGCGAACTTCATCATATCACGTGTGTATTCGTGGGATGGTCAATTAGTGTTTCTGAAGTGCAGAAAAGCACTTAGAAGTCAGTTCTTTCTTGTTTTCGAAAGCCTGTCTGAAGATACTAACCAGGACCTTGTCATAACTATGTTAATTCCTTCTAAAGGCAGTGACCAGAATAACTTAATTACTTTGCATTAACTAAGTTATATCTCTGGAAAAGTTCCACCGCCTTGTAATCCTCCCATACTTAGGAACATGATACAACCCCATAAGCCCATGTGATACTGAGCACATCCAAGCCATAGTACCTTTGATTACCATAGTTCTTAATGCATTATTTCCTCTTCCTCTTTATTAGCTTTGAAACATAGGATATACAACAGAGAAACTGGGGTTTGTCCTTCTAAAAAACAGAAGTTCAGTCCTTCCTATTTCTTGTAAGAGCCAGCTGACTCATTATATTCAAGATCATATATTATAATGCCTTTATTTATCTTAATAGTTTCCTTGGGAAGCCCTTTTCAAGCCCATACCTGTTTCTAAGTTCATCTTTCCTTCACAAATCACTTTTACTGTCTTTATAGGCCTGTCAGCAAGTTTTGAGTTCATTGAGCTACAACTTTTCATTATATAAATCATTTCATCTTTCATTGTGAAAGTTAATTTTTAAACATTTCTAGCTTTATTTTAAAGGTTAAAAATCAGTAATAAATTTTGTTTAAACCATTGTTAAGTGACTATATTAACTTAACATTTCTTATCATTCAGGATTAAATATGGATAAGAACTTTATTTTCAGTACTTTTCCATTATCATAAAACTATAATTTATCTTCTGCTTTATTGAATTTTTCTTTTTTAAGATTGATAGTTTGTTGTGTAAATAATTCACACATATTTTTAAGTCATAAAACTAAAAATGAATATGAATAGCTTGCAGACATATAGAAGGGACTTTAAAGGATACACATTCAATCTCTCTAAAACTCTACATTGAGGTTATGAATGCATGTTTTCCATGTTTCTTTTACTGTAAAATACAAAGCCTGATGTCTTACATTGTGCTTTGCAAAGAATGTTACAAGACAACGTTGAAAGAATATAACTTGGTTTCTGTTTACAGCAATATGTAAGTGAATGGCTAATCTCATAACGAGTTTAGAAGCATATATGACTTTTTGATTAAAAGATATATATTTGATTATCTTTTATACACCATCTGAAAATCTTTAGCAATATCTTTATCATACTACATAATCTGCTTTTTAATTTATTTTTATTTTATTTTATTTTATTGTTTTATAATCTGCCCTGGTTCCAACTCTAATCAATTGTGTCTGGACATGTGAAGGAGATTAATTGAAAATGCATTAACTATTACTGAAGGCTTTTATTATTGATTCTATTAGTTTTTTTGACTTTCTAAGTCTCCATCCTTCACACTCACATTCTTTATGTCTGTAGTATGTCACTTAATTTGTTGTTCATTTGTTCTGCCTTAATTTTTCAAAACTGATGGTGGTGTAGGGTACCCAAAAGGAGACCATGAAATAGTGTTTGAGTGATGTTTTAAAAAAATATTAATTCCAGGAAACATCAATAATGTGGCAGTCAATGAAAAAAACAGTCAGGAAATAGAAGTGATTTGAGATCATCTAACCTGGGAGTTCTGATAGACAGTGAACTTAACTTAAGTCAAGTCAATCAAGATAGAGAAGCCTGGTATGTTAATTCTTTCTTCCCTTCAGTCTTTAATTAAACATCACCTTTCAAAATATTTATCATATTCTTACTTAAGTGAGTATGTGTGTGTGTGTGTGTGTGTGTGTGTGTGTGTGTGTGTGTGATGTATGTAAGGGTACCCACTAATAATAGAAGAGGGCATTGGATTCTTTTGGAGCTGGAGACACGAGGTAGTGGTATCTGCCCAAGATGGTTGCAGGAATTGAAGTATAGTTCTCTGCAAGTGCTTTTCACCACTGAGACCTCTCTTCAGCCACTGAACATCATTTAAAGACTAAAGCACGCAACTTTTTCTGATTAAAAGTAAGTATGTTCCATCTGCTTGCCTTCAAGTATCCCAATGCCCTTGTTTTTGACAGCAGAGTAATACTCCATGGTGTAAATGTACCATATTTTCTTTATCCATTCTTTGGTTGAGGGACATCTAGGTTGTTTCCAGTTTCTGGCTATCACAAATAAAGCTTCTATGAACATAATTGAGCAAGTGCCCATGTGGTATGATTGAGCATCTTTTGGGTATATGCTCAAGTTCAGCATAGCTGGGTCTTGTGGTAGGTTAATTACCAGTTTTCTGAAAAACTGCTACACTGACTTCCAAAGTGGCTGCACAAGTTAGCACTCCCATCAGCAATGGAGGCGTGTTCTTCTTGTTCCACATCCTCTCCAGCAAGAGCTATCACTTATGTTTTTGATCTTAGCCATTCTGACAAATGTAAGGCAGAATCTCAGAGCCATTTTGATTTGCATTTCCCTCTTGCTTAAGGATGTTGAACATCTCCTTAAATGTTACTCTGCCATTTGGATTCTTCAGTAAAGAATTCTCTGCTTAGATCGCTACCTCATTTTTTAATTGGATTATTTGGTTTTTTATATCTAGTTTCTTGAGTTCTTTAAATATTTTGGAAATCAGCCCTCTATGAGATGTGGAGTTGGTAAAGATCTTTCCCCGTTTTTGTAGGCTGCTGTCCTCCTAAGTGAGATAACCCGGACCGAGAAAGACAAACACGGTATGTACTCACTCAAGTGGATATCAGCTGTATAATAAAAGATAACCATGCCACAATCCACAGCCCTATAGTGGGTAGGTAATGAGTGTTTATTGGGGGGCACTCAGATCTCCCTGGGAAGGAGAAATAGAAGAGATTTTGTGAGTGGACTGAGGGCAAGTAAGGAAGAGAATATGAGCAATCAGGTTGGGGATGTAGAGAGGAGTACTGAAAGAGACTACTAAAAAGAGGGGCATTTCAGGACCAGGAAAAACCTGGGGCAAGAGAATCTACAAGGAAGACCCCAGCTTAGACCCCCAGCAATAGCAGATATGTAGCCTGATCTGGCCATCTCCTGTGACCTGATTGGTGCCAAGCCCAGCTGTCGTCAGAGAGGCATTACCCAGCAACTGATGGAAACAGATGCAGACCCACAGCCAAACATTAGAAGGAGTTCAGTTAATCCTGCAGAAGAGGAGGAGAAGGATTGTAGGAGCCAGAGGGGTCAAGAACTGTAAGGTACCAGTAAGCCATGAGCCATGTGGCAACTTATAGACTAATAGATATGGGTTAATTTAAGATATAAGAACTAGATAACAAGAAGCCTGCTATGGCCATACAGTTTGTAAGCAATATAAGTCTCTGTGTGTTTACTCTGTTGGGTTTAAGTGGCTGTGGGACTGGCAGGTGAGAGAGATTTGTCCTGACCGTGGGTCAGGCAGGACCGGAGAAAACTCTAGCTACAAAGAACACCATAAGAAAGCTCACAAACTCAACTAACCTTGGCTCATAAGGGCTCACAGAGACTGAACAGACAACCAGGGAGCCTGCATGGGACTGACCTAGGCACCCTGCATATATGTTACAGTTGTGTAACTTGCTCCTCTTGTGGGACTCCTAACAGTGGGAACAGTGGTCATCTCTACTCTTCTACAGGCTTTTAGAATCCTACTCTATATACTGGGTCACCTTGCCCAGCCTTAATACCTGGGGAGGTACTTAGTCTTACTGCAACTTGATATGCCATGTTTTATTGATACTCATAGGAGACCTGCCCTTTCCTAAACTGAAATGTCGGAGTGGGTTGGGGGATGGGAGCAGAGCAGGGATGGAGGGGAGGACTGGGAGGAGAGGAGGAAGGGGAAACTTCAGCTGAGATGTAAAGAGAGAGAGAGAGAGAGAGAGAGAGAGAGAGAGAGAGAGAGAGAGAGAGAGAGAGAGAGAGAGAGAGAAAATTAAGTATGTTCATGCAAAGAAACAGGAGTTGGGCAACTGAATCTGCTACTGCACTCTGATACATACTATCTAGAATACAAAATACCTTCCAAAACCTATGCTATGAATTGGAAGTAAGAAATATTGAGTCAATTATAAATATGTCATTTTCTTATTTTTAAAATTATTTCTTTTATTTTGACATACAATATAATGTCATCACTTCTCCCTTCTCTTTCTTCCCTTAAGTCCTGCCATACCTCCTTCCTTGCTCTTTTCCAAGTTTATGACCTCTTTGCAATAATTGTTGTTACACACATGTGAATATTTTAAAAGATGTATCATGTCTCAGTATAAAATATGGAAGAGATAAGTCATTTAGTTCAAAAATGAAATAATTCTAGTAATTATCTAGAAATAATTCTAATAATTAAAGTCTGTTTGGTTTTGAAAAGCAGCTTACATCTGAATAAATTATTGTATTTAAGATTATCAAGGTATTCTCAATGTTCATATTATTAGTAAGTATTTCACTGAGAGTCAATCTGGAACTCATATGATGTTTAATAATAACATTAATGATACTTGTCTGCTCCTTTTCCTGAACTAAATTTTCAGCAGGTAAACTGAAATTTATTTTAAATCATGTGCATAAAAATATTAAATAACAATATACACAGAAAGTAAGAGAAAATTGAGAAATTTAAGATATCTTGCAAAAATGAGAGTGAGAATTCTAATACCTTGGAAAAGGTATGTTTGTATATAAAAGAAATTGGAGTCATGGAATCACCTTAACACAGTGATCCACATTGCAAAAGTTCATTGAATTTGTCCACTAGAACTTATTTGCCCTTTTTCCAGTACTGGAAAATGAAACCTTCACTTCTGTTGTTCACTATATAAGTAACAGGCTTTGGGGGGGGGCTACAGAAATGGCCCATAAATATAAAAACATGTGTAGAGGATGTGGGCTCAGTTCCTAGCACCCATATGATACCTCATAACCATTCATAACTCCAGGTCTAGAGGATCTGATAATTTCTTCTGACCCCTGTGGGTACCAGGCATGCATGTTGTACACTGATATACATGCAGATAAAACACTCACATATATACATAAAATAAGTAAAAACTTTAATATTTTGGATTTATGACTTTAATTCTATATTGTTAGGTCACCTACAAAAATGTTTGCTTGCGTGAAACTAGCTTAAAATATTTGTTCAAAAAAATCACTATATGATGAAGTATAATTTTCTTTTCAATGTAATTTCTTTCAGGAGAACAACTGAAAAGAAATTGTGCTGGAATAGAATACAGCCTAACAAACATTAACAAAAATATCCCTGTATTTATGTGAATTTAAGCATCAGTTTTTGTAACATTTCCAAAAATACCGAAGATATTATCATAATGTAATTGTCAACTGTGAAAACTAGTACATTCAAGGATAAATAAAGGAAAAAGCTATGCCAAAGGTGAAAAATTTCTACCCAAGAGAATATGTGAGAGCATTTTAGTATAATAAAAATGAAGCAATGTATGCATAAATTTGATTTTTCCATTTCATATTTGTCAAACTTGCTGTTTTTCAGAAGAAATTGAAATATATATATATATATATATATATATATATATATATATATGGAGAGAGAGAGAGAGAAATTTGTAGTTGTTTACAAAATTGAAAAATTCAGTTTTTAGACAAAGAAATCCTACATAGAATTTTTGACATTTTTTTTCTATTTAAAAAACACATAGTCTTTAGTTTATTTCACATGTAAAAGAAATCATTATAGATTTTTTTGGGGGAGGGGAATCTTGGAAATGAATAAAACTCTTTATTTAACATTTTTTTTATTCATTTTACATACCAACCACAGATCTCCCTCTCATCCTTTCCCCAGCTCAGCACCCCAAACTCACCCCCTGACCCACCCCCATCCTGTCCTCCAAAAAGATAAGACCTCCCATGGGGAGTCAGCAAAGCCTGGTACTTTCAGTTGAGGAAGGACCACATCCCTCCCTGCTGCATCAAGGCTTAGCAAGGCATCCCACCATTGGTAATGGGCTCCAAAGAGCCAGCTCATGGACCAGGGATAGATCTTGATTCCACTGTCAGAGGCCCCTCAAACAGACCAAGTTATACAACAGTCTCCCGGATGCAGAGGGCCTAGACCAGTCTCATGAAGTTTCCACAGCTGTCTATAGTTTGCAAGTTCCAACGAGCTTGGTTGTAGTTGTCTCTGTAGATTTCCCCATCACGATCTTGACAAACCACACACACACACACACACACACACACACACACACACACACATGCACGCACGCGCGCACACACACACACACACACACACACACACACACACACACGCTCATATAATCCCTCTTCCCTCTGTTCGACTGGACTCCTGGAGCTCAGCCTGGTGGTTGGCTGTGGATCTCTGCATCTGCTTCCATCAGTTACTGGATGAAGGCTCTGTGATGACAGTTAGGGTAGTCAGCAATCTGGGCAATGAAAAAGATATCTTGATAGAGGGAGACATTATGGGGTTAGGGAGAAACCTGGTGCTAGGGAAATTCCCAGTAATCCACAAGGATGACCCTAGCTTAGACTACCAGCAATAGTGAATAAAACTCTTAAACACTTGCGTATCAACAGGTTTATGTACTGAACTCTCTTCCCAGATTCAGCTCTGAGACTGCAGTCACGGCTTCAGTTGAGTATTTCATAGATGTGTCTTTTATTGTTTTCTTCCATTTTGTTGTTATTTATATTTAATGTCCTCTCACTTAAAGGTGTTATTTTGCTTTTCATTGTTTACATTTCCTTATTACATTTTTTATTTATTTGTGATTTTGAGTGCACAAGTCACAGTGCAGACTTGGGGTGAGTCAGTACTCTTTCTCCAATTATGCGTCCAGAGTGTTGATGTTAGGCCATCTGGGTGGCGCCTTTATCCTCTGAGCCTCACTAGTTCTCTTGTGATCCTCATTGTCCACAAGTCTTTTCCTTTTTTTGTGTCCTATTCTAACATTTCCTTTCACAATAATGTCCAAATATATGAAAAGATATAAGAGAAAAATAAAGTGGTGAAGGGCATCTTATGAAATATGTGGAACATTAACACATGTAAAATATCTAGTAACTGATTCCACCCATGGTATTTAGTCTCATTTTTGTGTGTCTTTTCAATACCTACCCTATTTACACACAATAATACCAGTATTGATTCATTTCATGCTTTTAGGAAAGAAAAATATTAGGACATTATGAAGCATTTGCTTTAATTAGACTATGTTAATGTTGGAAAGAGTATTACTCCATAAATAGAGCATAGTCCCATTATTTAAAGATCTAAATACCAATGAAATATAATTTTATTTCCTATATAAACCTTTTAAAAGAAATAATTTCTCAAAATTTACTAATCCATGTATAATTAATGTAAATATTTTATGTACAAGTTTGTAGTTTGACAAATTCCTTGTATCTTACCAAATAATTATATCATTTCAAAAACTTTCTTCCTCATAGTTGAACTCTTCTTCAGGTTTCCTGACTGCACCAATCACTTTTGAGCTAAATATCAACAGAACTCTATTAACTAGATTTTCTAGTGCTGTGATAAAATACCATGTCTAAAAATGTCTTGGGGTTTATTTTCATTTACATTTTCACATTACACCATCTATCATCTAAAAAAGTCAGGGAAGCAACTCAGACAGGGCAGGAATAAGCAGGCAGAAACCATGTAGGAGAGTAGCTGGCTGGATTGCTGTCCATGGCTAGCGAGCTCAGTTTGTTTTCTTTTCCCATCCAGGACTGCCAGCCCAGGTGTGGCACCACCAACAAAGGACTGGGCCCTCCCACATCAATCATTAATCAAGGCAACACACACAGATTAACCTACAGGCTATTCTTAGGGAGATATTTGCTTTATTACAATTTTCTCTTCCCAAATATGACTTAGTTTATGTCATGCTCACAAAAATTCAACCTAACAAGAGTATTTGAGACACAGATTCAGGTGCTTGGAACCAAAAGGATTCTATTTAATTGGCACGTATAATAGCCATTCTTACTTCTTACTATGAAGAAAAAGTCTGAATGATCATTTTGTCCACTTTACTCTAGAATACTCCTATGTTTATTTATGATTTGCAAATGTGATAATTTGATTATAATTGTTTATAATGTCTGAGGCTTGAGAGAAAATATTTGACTTTGAAGTTTTTTAAAATTTATATTAGCTGACATATATAAACATAAAATTAAACATTTTAATGGGGTACCATGAAACGTTTTGAAGCTTGTGATTTTTTTGAAGTTATATGAGGTTATGTATACATATATAACTTCTCAAAACATTTTTCATTTCTTAGTACGACCTTTTTGGGTTTTGTTTGTTTGGTTGGTTTTTGGTTTTTTTTTTTTGAGACAGTGTACAACCCTTTTGAAAAAAGTATCTAAAAAATAAAAAGACAGAAATTAATGTTGCACTTTAGCAATTAATTTTGACTTCTATTTTTATAAAGAATGGGGAATGTGGAATACCATTTTAATGAAATGGAACAACCTTTAAATTAACTTTTACTATAAGGCTAATTTATATTTTGTGACCAAAAAATAAAATTTTGTGCATATAAGGAAAGGAAAGGAAAAATAGTACAAAAATATGCTTTAATTATGCTATGTTAACTTTTGGAAAGGATGTTACTCCATAAATAGTGTATATGCTGTCCCACTATTTAGAGAAATGCACAGAATATATAGAGTAGACACTTGAGAACCTAACCAAGTGTTTAAAATTGTATGTTGCAAGGGGATACTGCACATAAATTAACAGAATTTGTAACAGCAACTGTGCATGCCTATATATATTTCATTCAGGAATATTCTAGTTTTTGACCAGGCAACGTGTTTGAAACCACATAGATTATTTAAGTTTTACCACAGTGTTATTACAAAGATCATATACATCTTCAATGGCACTTAAGTGCCATTGTCAACAGTTGGTCATAGTAGGATAGACATTAAATGCCAACATTTGGGAGGCAGAGGCAGATGCATCTCTGTTAGCACAAGGTCACCCTGGCTTGTATAGAGAGTCCCAGGCCAGCCAATGATTACATAGCAAGACCCTGTCTCAAGAAAAACAAAACAACAGATCCAATGGGATGGCCTGTAATCCCCAAACTTGTGAGGCCAAGGCAGGAAATTTCCATGAGTTCAAGTCAAGACTGGGATGCTTAGCAAGAGCCATATCTATAAGCAAAGAAAACAAAGATACTATAAATTAAATGTTTGTTCCTTGCCTAAAATGAGGAACTTCATTCTTTAAAAAATATACTAAATGATTTTCTCATTCACAAAGTGATACTTTCCTCCATGACTCAAAGTGTAGAGGATTAAACAATAATATACTTATATATAAGTTATATCAATCCATAGTAACTATTCCTCTTAGGAAGCAAGTTATTAAATAATATATTTTGAAAGGATACTCAGATAAGGTACAGCTATGATCAAAGATTCCAGATTATTTATTTTACCTGCAATTTTACTGTTTGAAAATTTTATACATGTGCACATTGTATTTTGATCTTATCTCCTCTCACTATTTCCCTTCAACTCCACTTTAGACCCACCAATCTGTCTCCCTGTAAACTTCATGTCTTTTGGATTGTTGTGTTCACTGTTATCCTCCTGAATCCAATTAGTGCCGCCTAATGCCAATGGGCATGGGACCATCCACTAGAACATGTGTAACACAACTTCTGAAAAATTGACTCTCCCTCCATTAGTAGCCATCAGTTTTGGGGTGGGTGGAGTAGTGCTTGGGAACCACTCCACTGTACCTGTTGGAAATTTGAGTGACTTGATATTATGCATGTAATTGCACCTGAAGTGAATTGATATGTGCATCAGCCACAGAGCATCCAGAACGTACAGTGTTTAGATGATGGGGATTAATTTATAGGAACAGTCTATGGTGAGCACTCACACTCACTTTTTCCCTCACTTTAACCAGCTGTGAATCTCTACAGTAACCACTATTGGGTGCAAGAAGCAGCTTCTCTGGCCAAGATGGAGAACATGACAAATCTATGGGTATAAACATAAATATTCAGAAGGCAGATTGACAACAGCAAGGCTTAGGATACCCCACTTCATGAGTCTTATATTCTTTGAAGTATTAAAACTTCATGGTAGAAATGGTACAAATTATAACACCCTTTTGTTGTTCTCAATCCTTTTATTAACTGTGGCTTACAAGTCTTTATTTATCATCTAAAGAATCCTTTTAAAAGTTGCAAAATTGATAATGCAATATGACCATAAAAGCTTAGAAAATTATTTAGAGGGGTGTGTGTGTGTGTGTGTGTGTGCATGTGTGTTGTGCATGTGTGTGTGTTAGGCACATCAAAACAGCAATACACAAACATTAAAACTTGGTTATTCCAAAGTCATTGTGACTTTGTAAGTAGAGGTTGTTTTGAAAAAACAAAATCATTGACTGAACATGAATGCATTAAGGTCTTATTAAAATTTTGTTCTATGCTACCAGACATTCATTTTAGAATCAGTGGGTCTTTGAAATCATAAGAGTAACTTGAAAGAAATGAGAAACCAGTATAGCTGGAAGGATTTTAGAAAATTCTTTTAATATTTAGAAAATTCAAGAGATTTACCTGCTTTTAGAAAATCCTTTGATATCACAATATCTGATGAGACACTATGGGATTGAAGGGTGTAATTAACAGGACCTCAAAAAATCACAATATTTTCCTCTTGCTGAAATTATATTTTAGATCCTTAAAAATGTCTATCCTATTATGTATCTTGCCTTGAGAATGTTTTTATAGCTCTCCATTTTAAAGAGATTCCCTTCCTATATAGCCTAGATTTACATCCTGGTGTAATTACATAAAATTTAACAGTCAAATCAAAACAAAAGTCAAAATGGAAACAGATACTCAAGTGAATACAACACTTGAGAATCTCTGAACAGAGTTTTAGAATGAATTGCAATAGTTTATGAACTCTTCATACAAGCGGTCTATGGATGGAACAAATAAATATCACCACAGGAACACCAGTGTGTTCCTTCAGTTTTCTATTGTGCTGTGCCAGAAGACCACAAAATGTTAGGTTTAAGCAATGTGCTATTACAGTATCGCTTTGGAAGTAAGGAATCTGACATGTCTTTTACCGCTAAAGACAAAGTATCACAGAGTCACATTTCCTCTGTGGGTGCTAGTAAAGAAACTATTTCTAATCTTTTCTTCTTCTACTTTAGGGGCCATCCACATTCTCTGCACAGAGTGTTTTCTGAAGCCAGGAGTATGGCATACTCAATCCAGTCTTTCACTGTTTCCTGAGACTCTTTCTTCCACTTCTCAGAATCTTTGTGACTATACTGAACCCATCTGGATGACATAGGACAGTCTCCTCAACAGCAACAAAAATCAACAGCCTGAGTTTCATCTGCCATATTTAGCAAGATTCTGTGAAGGTCTGAGCCCTTGATATCTCTACATGTCATGGGATCCCATGACTTCTGCTTTTCTTTACTGATGTGGGTAGCAAAATGGCAGCAATGATTTGCCTCTCTAGAATAAATGAAGTGAATATTCTGCAAAGAAATGTTAATCATGTGTTTTAGTTACTATTCTATTGTTATGACATAAACACCGTGACCAAGGAAACATAAAAGAAAGCATTTCATTGGGGTTTGCTTACAGTTTCAGAGGGTTAGTCCATGATCATCACAGCAGGACCACTACAGCAGGCCAGCAGGCATGGCTCTGGAGCAGTAGCTGAAAGTTTACATCCTTATCCCCAGGAAGCATGCAGAGAGAGAGGGAGATCTTGGGATTTCGAAAACTCAAATTCCACCTCCAGTAACATATCTACTCCAATAAGGCCGTACTTCCTAGTCTTTCCTAAATAGTTCACCAGCTGGGGACTGAGCATTCAAATATATGAGCCTATGGGGGCCATTCTCATTCAAATCAACATACCTTGTTTCTAAAAGCAAGTTTTAAAAAAAATCATGATTCTAAAACTTAAGCACATGATAGACATGAGTGGTGGGCTCAGGGAAGGGCAATATAGAAGACAGCTTAATTCCTGTTCCAGTTGAATCATCCACACACACTATTATACAAACCTAACACTAGTTTTCATAATTGCTTAAATTATATGGTAGGGTTTTGGGGAAAGAAAGCCAAGGGAGAAATGTAACTATATCATAATCTCAAATATTAAAGAAAAGTTTTAAAAAAGTCTTAACTGAAAGATAGTCATAAGATCAATCTCCAAGGCAAGGTCTCGGAGGTGGGAATGGGGAGTGGATGGGGGGGGGGAAGGCTTGGGGGGGTGGGAGGAGGGAGGACAGGGGAATCCGTGGCTGATATGTAAAATTAAATAAATTATAAAATAAAAATATTTATAAAAATTCAATCTCCAGAATAAAAGAATTCTCAAAAGGAATTGGTGAATAAGTATATAAAATTGTAATTGACAGTGAAAATCTAAATTCCAATGTGAAGCCGCACACTTCAGAATGAATGGCTTTTCTGATTGTGTGGAAGTCCATTGGGATATATAGACTTTTGGTCTGTCTAATAGCACTAGGAGTTATTTTTTATTTGCAAGTTCTTTACAATAACATTTTAATTTATTATTTAAAAAGGAAAAAGAATAAATGGGCAATAAAAACCACTCACTATTTCATCACCCTCAAAGTCAGTCAATATAGGAGCCGTGATACTTAAATGGAAATCAATGGAGACATAATTGGTGGAGGAATAAATATGTACTGTTTGACGTTAACAACCAGCTTCAAAGCTTTTGCAATGTTGAAATTTTTATCTCAAGTTGTTTGAAGAAATGCTACCTACCTTTGTGAGAGAAAGTTTCAATAAGGGAATTTGATAACATGACAAGATAAGAACACACAAGCATATATATATACACGTTTTAGAAATAAATCAATATAGTATATGACCCACATTTGCATCTAAATCCCGGGAACTAATAAAATACCACAGCAAGCGTTATAGAGATACCACTAGGAAGAAGAGTACTGACTCAGGGAAAATGATTTATGTGTTAAATTTTGTGTGCAGGGTAGAGTCTCTGGTTTATGAGGTTGATGTATCAGGTTCGTCATGATGCATTGATGTGGTGACCTGAATTTCCCATTAAGTACCAAAGTACTTATTTATATATGCTGGTTCTTCTCCCCCTCACAAAAATAAACTGATTTTAATTGCTCCAAAATGTAAATTACTTTTTTAATCCATGTTAGATTATATTTTTCCCTTTAGTCCTAAAGATATTTTGTAACTACTACAAGCAAAATTACTTCTAAAGAACTTTCAAACCCGTTTGCCCATAGAGAAAGGAAATCATAGAGATAGACACTTCCTACAAACGTGCTAAAATAGGTTAAAAGAGACATTCTAAACATTAGGTAAGACTCAGACCTTAAAATTAGGGAGTAGCTGAGCCAGGTAAATGGTTCAGAACTTCTCATGACTAATATGATGCCCCTGAAAATTAGCAAGGGCACTATTTAGCTTTGGTGGCCATGAACATGTACTTCATTGGCCAATTTTCTGTAAATCTTTTCCACGTGAGAATGTAGAAGCCTCAGCATGTGCTTTTCAACAAGTTCATTCAAAATCAGGGCTCTATCAGCTCGCAAGAGTCTACCACAGCTTTTCATTTTCTAACTCGTAAGAGAAAACAGAAGTCATTAGCAGTATGTTCTAAAATGAGTTTGTTTTTTTCGTTACCAATGTGGAGTACAGTTACATAGTAGAAATATACCCATTATTTCTGTATCATAAATCTACTCTGAAATTATGAAGCTTAGCTATCCATTGCTATTTAAGATTGCTTTATAAACTAAATCAAGTTCTATAATTGTATAAGTGCTTTATGATCAGTCATGTCTTAAGACCAAGGTAATTTTCAATTTTTAAAAAAATTAATAAAAGTATAATTATATCATTTCATTCCTTTCCTTTCTTCCCTCCAACCTTTCCCTTCCTTCTAACACCTCCAATGTGCCCCTCTCGTTTCCTCTCAAATTAAAGGCCTCTTTTTATTTTATTTTTCTTGTTTCATACATATATAAAGGCATAAACCTATTAATACAACTTGCTGAGTTTGTTTAGTACTCTTTTTTTTAACTATTTCCTTCTAAGCTTCATAATATTTTTATTTTCTCTTACTGTTCATCATTATTCTAATAAAAGCAAGTTAATATAAATATATGTGTAATATGAGGTATTCTCAAATTAAAGCACCATAAATATGATAATATAAAATATAAAAATAATTTCATCATAATTTTTAATTAATATGTTCATAATCACTTCCATTGTAACACAGAGGTGTGTCCATAGTTCTTCTTGTGACTTCATAGTTCCCATTATAGTGAAAGAACATAGCCATTTAACCTGTTTCCACCTGGATATTAACCTTTTTTTAATCTTTGGGAATTAAAAAAATGTTGATGATAACATTTTTGAATTTTCATCTAATTTAATATAACTGAGTAGAATTAGTATTTAAAGCATAAAATGTAGATGCAATATTCAAAGTGTAAAATGTAGATGCAATATTCAAAGTGTAAAATGTAGATGCAATATTCAAAGTGTAAAATGTAGATGCAATATTCAAAGTGTAAAATGTAGATGCAATATTCAAAGTGTAAAATGTAGATGCAATATTCTTAATCATTGGCAAGTCTCTGTGAGACTGCATGATTCTATAGGCATGGAAGTAAATATGCTTAAAATTTTAGAATCTTTTATTTTTATAGAAAATATATGGCTTTTAAGAGAATTTACTTTTTTGTAGTGAACTACGTAAATTTTTAGCTTCAGAAATTTCAATTAGTTGTTAAAATTTCTATTGTTTTAGATTATAGAGGCATTTCCGCCAATAGTGCACTGTCATTGTATTTTATTTTCAATGTGCAGATTTCTGATATTTGTATAGTCTATATTTATGTTTGTTTTGTTACATATACCTGTAATCTCAACACTGTGGTAGTTGAGACTGGCATTCGGGGAGGTCAGGGACAGCCTGGGCTACATAGTGAGTTTCTTTTTTTTTTTTCTTTTTCTTTTTATAAATCTTTGTTGTTCAGTTTTTTTTTAATATTTTTAAAGATTTATTTATTATATATACAGAAGAGGGCACCAGATCTCATTACAGATGGTTATGAGTCACCATGTGGGTGCTGGGAATTGAACTCAGGACCTCTGGAAGAGCAGTCAGTGCTCTTATCCTCTGACCCATATCTCCAGCCCCCTGCATAGTGAGTTTCAATCCATCATGGGCTAAACAGCAAGATTTTTAATAGAAAAAAATTCTCCAAGGTATTACTCAAATCCTCCCTCTCTCCCTCTCTCATGCACACACACACACACACACACACACACACACACACACACACACCACCTGAATAAACAACTTTTCCTTGTTTTCATGTACCAAGTAGTGAGGTGTAATATACTACCAACAACAATACAAAAACTGGTGTTTCGCCGGGCGGTGGTGGCGCACGCCTTTAATCCCAGCACTCGGGAGGCAGAGCCAGGCGGATCTCTGTGAGTTCGAGGCCAGCCTGGTCTCCAAAGTGAGTTCCAGGAAAGGCGCAAAGCTACACAGAGAAACCCTGTCTCGAAAAAACCAAAAAAAAAAAAAAACAAAAAAAAAAACAAAAAAAAAAAACTGGTGTTTCTTTAAACTTAATTGCCTATTCTTTCTGTTATTATTCATCAGCAATTTTACGGAACACCAGTTATCTAGCACTTTCGTTCTTTCATATTCTTGTCTGATTAATATTTTTCCCTGAAACATATAATCAATGCATCATTAATGCATTGTTACCATGATAGTATAGAGATGCAGCTTGTTAAACTAGGCAATAAGAGCATCTACGTTCTCCTGGACCAGGGGCTTCCTGTAAGCCTATGGAGGTAGTCTTTATGTTTTAAATGAGTTTCTCCCTTCACTTTCAGAGTGCATATTTACCTTGTTAAGAACAATGTCAGCGAATGTATTTACCGATATGAGGCACTCAGCGGTCCTAGAGGCTGAATCTGATCAATGTTTTACTCTAAACAAGACAAGGCTATCTGTCAGTAATCTTAAGCCAGGGACATCTAAATTGGTTCTTGTATTACAGCCAGATGTACAAACGACTAACGGAGGAGGGAGGCCATAAATTTTTACATTAGAGTTTGTAAACTAGCTGATTTAGCACTGTATGTTGAACTCTTCAGACTCAGAGATTAGATGCTGCCTTGATTTTTTTTTTAACCACTCAGACCATCACAGTATTTTGTCATTTATTTTTAACTTCTATAGGTACCAGGACTTTTTGACAGGCAATTTGTCTTTTAACCTATCACTTAAAAAAATCCATATATATTGTGAGAGTTGTTCAAAGCATGATGTTTAAAGTACATTATCTAAAGCATAGCTCCTCTTTAGATCTTTGATCTCTTAGGCCAAATCAAACAAACTTCTTTAAGAACTCACTGTTCATGTTAGTTTTCAAAATAGAGACGGAATAGGGTGTGGGAAGATATTGAGAAAACAATCTTCTTTAAAGGAAAATAAATAGGGATTAACTAATAAGTCCTTATCTTTTTTCCCCTTTTCCTCCTTGACACTATGGTTCACTATCCGTCCACAAAAAGTCATTTCTCTCTACACTTAATCTTTCCATTATTCTCAATTATTTAACCTGCTCTACATTTTTCTATAACTCATCTTCCCACAAAATATTTTACTCCAAGAATAGAACAATCTTCTTCAACAGCTTAAAAAGTAACAAGTTTAATCTCTGGCCTCACTTGTATTTCCTTAGAAAAAGAATTACAGTTAATGTTACATTTGTTGAAAAGTTGTACACGATGACCTAGAATTTTGTACATAATTTATTAGATACAAAATTGATGTTTGAAATGATACTATAGATACAGATATTCTAATAAATAAGCGTGTCCAACACTGATTGTTTGGGTAACTTATAATTTAAATAATCTGAATTAGTCTGTTCAACAATAACCATGCTACAAAAAGAGCATCGGTAGTTTCCTATGAAACAGTTCCAGAAAGGATTCCTTTCAATGACAGTGAAAAGTCCAAAGGATTCTTCCTTATGAGTCTAGCATTGTATTTCATTTCGACCAGTCAAGTGTGAGTCTCAGTATCTTAATAGGTAATTAATTCAAGCATTTTGTTTAATCCTACCATGTCACTTTTGGATATATTTATATACACGTATTTATATTGTGTTTTTGTCTGTGTATTTGTGGATGTCTATAACTTTTAAGTAAAGTCATTAGCTACATGTCTTTTCAGGGATTTACATGATATAAGGATATCTTATACTGAATGAGAATATACATTTAAATATGGATGTCAATCATTTTGGTAACAATGTACTTACTTAACTGTAATGATAGCATCTTTTTTATCATATTTAGTGAAAATGAATTATTCCTTATGTTACTACATAAATTTATTCTTCATATCATAGAAAATACATTTAACAAAATGGAGACTTTTGTGACAATTAGATATTTTTCTTAAATATTCTTATATTCCTTGCCAATTATATTTTTGCCTCAAAGTATTAGAAATACCAAAATTACAACATCCAAATTTATTTAAATAAATATTTACATGGTCTTATCACAGGAAAAGTAGTGAATGTTCCTTTAAAAAAACTAATGCTGCTAATATGAATGTTTTCCTGTCTCTCTTGCTGTCAGAGATGGCTTAGCCTGAATTAACGTTGCTCTTTTGACTCAGAACTTGTCAAACATTTCATTTCATCATTCCTGCACATGCCCCTAGACACAAACAGAAAAACAGGCAGCTATAACCATTAAACATGAAAAGCATAACATTTCCCTGTAAGCAGCAGAATGACACGGGGTAATGTGTAGGAAGGAACAAGCAAGGAAGTAGATAAATATATTGACAGCTTGCTTTGAACAAATCAGCGCTCTTGAGTAGTTACAAGTAAGAAGCTGGCGTGGTGACAGCACACAGGCAGATGGGTTCTGAATAAATTGGATCCCTGTTCCCTTTTATAAACCAGAATGAAAGCAAAGAAATGATGAGGACTGTATGTTTTTATCCGGACTAAGTGGGCCGTGTTTGTTTGTTGGAATAAAAACAAAAAAATATATATCCTTAAATAATTTTCCCCTACCAAATGCCAGAGCATTTTGACAGTATAAATCATCAAGGCCCACAGTTCACCAATGTGGTTTATACTGCTGCGCTGTGTCTTGTCTCCCAGGTCTGTGGGCTTTAATTTTATCTATGAGTTTGCTCTCTTTGAAGCTAAACAAATGTCTCATGACATTGCATTCTGCTATTTGCTGGTTTAAATAATTACAAACCTCAATTGTATGAGAGTTGTGACACCTGTCTCCTACACTGTCCCCTAAAGGGAATGTGTGAGCTGGCATCCCTGTCTCCCTGCTCCTCAGTCCTCATAGCTGTATCTATGTGTACTACTTCAATACATTGACTGTTTTAGATTCTCTGTGTAAGCCAGATCAAAGTGGTGTCTAATTTATGTCACTTACCATGATGTGTTTCGAGTTCCTCTGGGTGGTCACAGATGGCAATATCTAATTTCCTATGGATAACTCATATTTCTTACACAAATGTATATGAATTTGTCAGTTTATTCACTTATACCACCACCTACTTATACCATAATTTGAAATGAAGACTCCAGTAGATTAAACCAACTTTATCTCTGTTCAATAGATCCTCTAGTTTGTAAAACTTGCCTATGTTATATGACACTGTCAAAATACTATTCTTGCCAACATTACTGCTTTAAAAAAAAACAAAATAACAAATCAATAAAATGATCCCAAATATTTTGTTATATTCATAAATCAGTGCCTTATCCTGTCATCACCAGAAAGACTTTCTTCAGCAGCAGATCAGAACAGATGCAGAGACACTGGGCGGTGGTGGCACATGCCTTTAATCCCAGCACTCGGGAGGCAGAGCCAGGCGGATCTCTGTGAGTTCGAGGCCAGCCTGGGCTACCAAGTGAGTCCCAGGAAAGGCGCAAAGCTACATAGAGAAACCCTGTCTCGAAAAACCAAAAAAACAAACAAACAAACAAACAAAAAACAAACAAAAATACTATTCAACTAAATTATTAAAGCAGTAAGATTTCATTTTCAAACCATATAGAACATTATAAAGTCAACCAGTCTTTTCTGTAGTTAAAAATCACTGTTAAACCAAAAGCAATTTTTGGCATTGAACTATCAACATTTATTTTTTTAAAAAGATGTTTTAATTTCTATAAATATTAATTTAATTTCTGATAACATATCCTTTTCTGAATTCAAAAAGCACTTGAAAGTTGTTGTGTTTTAGATTTAAATATCTATATATTTGTTTGGTCATCACACCTAGAATCTAACTACAAATATCTCTGTAGTTAGCATGTATTACATATTCCAAAAGCAGCTTATGATTTAATTTACCTGATTATGTGAGTATGTGGATCTCAATTTTTCTCATCTCCAGAAAAATAATCTTTAATCATGGTTATAAGCTCATCTGTTTCTTCACTGTTACTTTTCCCATTTATTTTAAACTTTAGAGATGTGATCATTAGCCAGAAATATAGGGAACTGAGCAGAAATTCATGAAGAAAAAGAAATGAAATAGGTAAAACTGTATCAAGATTTTGACAGTCCACATACAATTATTAGTTATAGGTTTAAATTTTACAACAAATGGTCTGTTTCCTTGTATAAAATAAAGATAACAAGGCTTTTTTTAACTTTCCTTTTTTATTTTATAATTTAATTTAATTTTACATATCAGCCACGTATTCCCCTGTCCTCCTGCCTCCTGTGCCCCCCCCATGCCTTTCTCCCACCCCACCCCCATTCTCATCTCCTCCAGGGCAAAGACTTCCCTGGGGATTCAGCTCAACCTGGTAGATTCAGTCCAGGCAGGCTTTTTTTCATGAGTTAGTTTTAAGAATTTTAGGAAATAATTCAGATAAGTGGTTGGCATGTTTTAAGTACCTTAAGAAGTAGACTATGTTGTTCTTTGTTTATTTTCTTTCAACCAACTTAGTTTTGTTTGAAATTTGGAATATATTTTTCATACCAGCATGTTTACATAAGTTATGAAATTTGTCCTGGTTTGAGAAATACATCCCGTCTTAAAAATGCCCTTCCCAGTGTGTAATGGTCATTCTTGGTTGTCGATTTGACTACATCAGGAATTTATTAAAACTCAAGAGGCCTGGTAAACATATGAGGGATTTTTTCTTAATTAAATCAACTTATTTGGGAAGACCCTATTTTAAATACTGATCTTTTGAGGTGGAAAGTTATATACTTTTTCTTTAATCCAGATCTTTTAAAATGGGAAGATCCACCTTTAATCTGGTCCACACCTTCTGCTGGCAGCCTATACAAAAGGCATGGAAGAAGGAAGCTGCTCTTTGTCTCCTTACTCTCATTCTCGCTGGCAAGCCCACTTTTCCCACAAGTTTTAGAGCCGACTTTTCCGGGATTTCAGCATAAACTGAAGACCAGCTGAGACATCCAGCCTTATAGGATGTGTAACTACTGGATTCTTGGACATTTTATTGGTAGGGAATCATTGTTGGACTAGCTGAACCACAACCTGTAAGTCATTGAGAGATGATAGATAGACAGACAGACAGACAGACAGATAGATGGATGGATGGATGGATGATAGATTGTAACATAAATTGTTAAATGGTCTTACTAATAAAAAACCTGGAGCCAGGTATTAGGGTAAAGGTTGAAAGATCAGAGGAATAGAATAAGCCAGCCACAAGATCTTCAGCTAGCAAATCCTTAGTCCAAGAGAGAGCTACTTCCCATATACTCATGCCTTATATGCCTTTCTGTGCCCTGCCATCTCACTTCCTCTCTCAGGCAAGCTACATCAGTTTCTCTTTCTGCTCAGCTCTATCACTTCCTGTCTGTCTGTATAGACCTCCAGACCTCTGTGGTTAAGTGCTGGGATTAAGGCATGTGCCACCACTCCTGGCTCTGTTCCCAGTGTGGCCTTGAACTCACAGAGATCCAGGGGGATCTCTGCCTCCCAAATGCTGGGATTAAAGGTGTGTGCCACTACTACCTGAGCTCTATGTTTACTATAGTGACTTGCTTTGTCCTCTGATTCCCAGGCAAGCTTTATTTGTTAGAGCACAAACAAAATGTCACCACAATAGATAATGATAGAAAGATAGATAATAGATAAATGACAGATAGATAATAGAGATAGACAGAAATAGATAGAGATAAACAGGGAGATAGATTCATTCTGCAAGTTCTGTTACTCTAGAGAATGTAGTATCCTCCAGCCAAAGATCATTACAACACATCACTAAGAATAATTGTACTTTCTTTCTTCTGGGTGTGGTTGTTAGAGGAAGCTGAAGCCTCAGACTTATGTTAGGTAATTTGAAGAAATCTGATGAGAAAGAACAAGGCTAAATCCAGACCACATCTGTTCATCTTATTTAGAATCAGGGATGGATACAGAAAAACTATATCTGATATTATGACTGACTGAGCACATTTTTTTTTCCAGTTTTCTGTCATGATTGGATATTGGCTTTGTTTTGGTCATGATCTATCATAGTCAAAGAGTAGTACTGTCAAGATCATGTTCTATGAAACTGTTAATGTTCAAGAGGACCTACAGCTTTGAGTGTCAGGTCATCAGCTCCTGAAACCCAAGAGGTAGCTGACAGGACTAGGCTAGTGTGACTCTTTGTGATGCTTTTCTCTATTGTCTGCTAGCTAAACTTTTATACATTCATTGAAAATTACTGGTTGCTAACCTGAAATGTCTACTGCATATGTATTAAAGTTTTAAACAAAAATTATTAACTAATACAACATTCATCTTTTCAATTTAACAGACTTTACAAAATAGTGGATAATAAACAATATTAAAACAGGGCTGGAGAGAGGGCTCAGCAGTTAAAAGTGCTTTCTGCTCTGCCAAAAGACCCAAGTTTAATTCCCAAGACCCACACTTGGTGACTTACAACCTCCTGTAACTTCATCTTTAGTGGGGTCAAGAATTATCCTCTGACTCCTAAGAGCATCTGAACTCAAGTGTACACACCCATAATTAAAACTAAAAATCAATCTTTAAACATTACAAGCAGTTAAGAAACTACAACTATGTCATTGCCACAAAGGGCAGGTAAATGATAATTTTGCAACTTACAAGATAGTTTAACTTACACAGTCTTAGAAAGTAACAGTTTTCTCAGAGAGAAAAACAAAGTTTCTCAGAACTTCTTTGAGTTCTAAAGATTGAAAGGAGGATATATAAACAGACAATTCTATACAATTCCAGAGAGGGAGAACATGTCTAAAGTTATATTGGGTCAACTCTGGGCGTGTGGATGACTGGTCAAGCTCCAGAAAACCAGACTTTAACCATGGCAATCATAGGACTTCAGGAAATGTTTATTGTAAATATGCCCTAAATTTTAACCATATATCCATACTCTGCACAATATAAAGCTTTGGTCACACAAATGATATTATGTATTCAATTCCAAAATTTTAAAGATATCATACTTCAAAGCTAGAAGCAATATGTGCTACTGTTTTCTTACTGTTTGTACATTAATTGAGCATAGCACACATACAAATTTTAAGGGTATAATACATAAAATTTTACTGTGACTGTCTCATTGTAGACTACGCAAAATCAATACACAGAAAATTCACTTAGCATACATTCTTAACACAATCCATTAAGTCTAGCTGTATTGGAGCCATACATGCTCTGCTTACTCAATGCTCAAGCTTTAATGGTTGTTGCTGTTGCTGCTTTTATTGTAGTTTGGGGAAGTGAGTTAATGGGTATCATAGTTACATTTCTATTGTTATGATAAAACACCATGACAAAGGCAATGTATATAGTACCTAAGCATTATGGTTTATGGTTTAGGAGTGTTGGAGTCCATGATGGCAGGGCAAAGGCTTGGCAGCAGGAGCAGCTGAGAGCTCATATCTTAAATCACAAGTAGGAAGCAGAGAGATAGCTAATTGGGAATGGTGTGGGCTCTTGAAATTCCAAAACCTGACCCAGTGGTGTACCTCCCCCAAGACGGCCACACCTCCTAATCTTTCCCAAATAGTTCTACATATTGGGAACCAGTATTCAAACATATGAACTTTGGTGACTAGGGCATTCTCGTTCAAACAATTACAGTAGGAAAGAATTTATTTCATTTATAGTTTACAGTCTGCCATTCTTAATCAAGGCAGGAACTCAAGAAAGGAACCTGGATGCAAGAACTGAAGCAGAGAACATAAAGGAATACATCATACCAGATTGCTCTCAACATCTTCATCAGCCTGCTTTCTTACACTACACAGGACCGACCACCTTCCCAACTGCAGTATAACTCACAATTGGCTGGGACCTTCCACATCAATAATTAGTCAAGAAAATGCCCCCTCCCCCGCCAGACCTTGCCTCCAGACAAACCAGATGGAGGCATTTTCTCAATAGCAACTTGTATTTTTTTTTTTGGGGGGGGGGTTTTCGAGACAGGGTTTCTCTGTGTAGCTTTGCGCCTTTCCTGGAACTCGCTTTGGAGACCAGGCTGGCCTCGAACTCACAGAGATCCGTCTGCCTCTGCCTCCCGAGTGCTGGGATTAAAGGCGTGCGCCACCACCGCCCGGCGCAACTTGTATTTTTAGAGTGGATATTTACCTCATCGTACCACTTTGTTGTTTGTTTTTTATTCATCTCTGATTTTTCTTTTTAAGGAATGTTTATAATTTGTTATTGCTGTTACATCAGCATAATTCTAATTTTTTTCTTGGTTATTTTTGATATTTATTTTGATTGCTTCCTTATGAGTTTCCCTCAAATCTAGAGATATCCAATGTAATATATCACCAGCATTCTTTGTCAGTTAAAAACTAAGAGTTCAATTTGGTCCATAACGTCTTATGGTATGTACTTTTTCATCTGCTAAGCCTGAATGGTCAAAATAAACAGAGAACAGAATTTTGCATTACAATTTCTTAAGTAAATTTTTAAGAAATAATGTTATGTTAACAAAAGTAAATCAAGATTGCTATATGAAGACTACACTTTTGAAGAGTTAATGTAGAATACATGCTAGAATGGAATTCTTAGGGTTTTAAAAATGATAGACTTAATAGGTAGATATAACATTTAATAAAATGTATAACTTGGACTCTACCTTCTACTTCAGAATAATTTTAATACAAATGCTCTCTTTTTCAAATTTTGCTAAAACTATTGGTATAACAGTGTAATGTACATAAAGGAGACATTGGAACTTGTGGGATAGAAAGGGGCTAAACAAATGGTTTTCCTTTTCCATTCTCCTGTATCACTTTCTAACATTTAGATTAGTAAAACATCACCTGTGTAGTCCATCTGCTGAAGCAGCTCTCAAATGTCTCCACAATCCCCTGGCATCCTTAAGATCTTGATTTTTATTCTTAAACTATTCTTGAAAGTTGCATTCCCTCCATATACAGTACAATTCAACATTTCTTGCACATAATGGCATTAATTTTTCCTTTGTGGCAGTAGAATCTGAGCCATATGAAAGGATTTAAATGTAAAATATTTTTGGCTCTCATGAAATTTCATTCTATATGTATAGAATGATACCAAGAGTCATTTCATTTTCAAAAACATTTTCTAAGTGACTGTAATAAACCCCAAGCTTTTGATTAAAGAAAATCCGTTTGTTTCTAGTTGAAATAATAATATTACACTGGGACCAGTCATTAATAGAAAATGAACACTAAGAATATGTCACGGGATCTCTGCTATTAGTTTCATGAATAAATTAATCAAAGTAGTGACAAATACTGTTATGTTGCTTCCAACTATAGGGGTCAAGCCAAGATATTGGGCCAGGGAGACTACCATGGATCATATTGTGAGTTTATAAATGCATGACAAAATACTGTCAGCAAAGAGTTAGACTTGTTTATAATTTATTCCACACAACGCTGAACTTGAAGACCTGAGCAATTATCAAAATTTATATAAAACTATTTGTATTCTAAAAATTTATTTTCCATTTCCCAATGTTATGTTTTGCTTTTGCTCCATTACCAGCTCATCTTAAAATATTTAACAACTTTATTCCTTTTACTGATGATATTTATACCAAGCTAATATCCCTTAACTAAAGAACTCCTAAACATCCTTATTTGCCAAATTCTATAGGGAATGTACTGGGTTTTTGTTGTTGTTGTTGTTGTTGTTTTATTTTGTATGTTATCTAGTTAATACACCTTAAAAATTTTGTCAAACTGAAAATAAATTGGTTATTTACATTTCAGCAGTATTTTAAAATTAATTTAGAATTCATTTAAGTTTTCATACAATGAAAACTTATCATGGCTCATATTTTGGTGGTACTGTCTGTTACAACAGAAAAATCATAGCAGAATAAATGTGAGGCAGCTAGTCACAACGTATCTACCATTGGGAATCAGAGATGAAAGCTAATACTCATTTTACTTTCTGCTCATTATTTACTCTGTGACCCCATGTCATAGAAAGATACCATCCAGAAAATCTCTCACTGACATGATCATAGATTTGTTTCTACAGAGATTCAAAATCCCATCAAGTTGACAATCAAGACTATCACAACTGTAATTATTACTTATTTTTCCTGATGTTTTGTCCATAAGCATTTCAGTGTGTGGTGGTATTGTGTTCCCCAAAATATTGTGCACCCTAATAAACTTACTTGGGGTCAGAGAACAGAACAGTCACTAGATATAGAGGCCAGAAAATAGTGGCACACACACCTTTAATCCTAGCATTCCAGAGGTAGAGATCCACCTGGATCTCTGTGAGTTCAAGGCCACACTGGAAATAGCCAGGCATGGTAACAAAAGCCTTTAATCCCAGGAAGTGAGGTCAGGAAGCAGAAAGGTATTTAAGGCATGAGGACAAGGAACTAGAGCTGGTTAAGCTTTTAGGCTTTTGAGCAGCACAGTTCAGCTGAGACCCATTCTGGATGAGGACTCAGAGGCTTCCAGTCTGAGGAAACAGGATCAGCTGAGGAATTGGCAAGGTGAGGTAGCTGTGGCTTTTTCTGCTTCTCTGATCTTCTAGCATTCACCCCAATACCTGGCTCCGGGTTTGATTTTATTAATAAGACTCTTTAAGAGTCATGCTACATCAGTGAGTGCTGAGTACAGGTTTAAGCCCTGCATTGTATATGAATGATAACCTTTAATTTTCCTGCATCTATAAACAAATGATGAACTGCACCTCAAAAATGTGATATAATAATGTAACTGTATTTTAGAAAAACATTTTTTCATTGCAGGTAGGAAATGCTGATACACTGTGGTGGTTTGAAAGAAAATTGTGCCCAAAGGGAGTGGCACTAATGGGAGGTGTAGTCTTGTTGGAGTAAGTGTGGCCTTAGAGAAAGTATGTCACTGTGGGGGTGGGTTTTGATGTCTCCTATGCTCAAGCTCCACTCAGTAAGAGAGACCACTTCCTATTGACTGTGCAAGATAGAGAACCCTCAGATACCTCTCCAACACAGCACCATGTACCACCATAATAATAATGGACTGAGCTCTGAACTATAAGCCACCCAACTAAATGTTTTCCCTTTATAAGAGTTGCCGTGGTCATGGTATCTCCTCACAGCAATAGAAACCTTAAAGAAGATATGCAGTATATTCAACATTTTCTTCCTCAATTGGTGAAGCTTTCTTTAAAAGATTTATTTTCCTTAGCCTTATAGTTATTTCAGGAATATCAGGTGAAGCAACCTGAATAGGTGTCATCAATCTGAGATTTGGGAAAAAGGCTGTAACAACAAATACTCTGCCTCAAGTCATCACGAACAGTTCTGTGGACTTCAGCTGCACTAATTAGCAATTTGTTTCTGTATCTGGACATGGCAGATGGAAATATTTTTTTCAAACAGTAGAAATAAACAGTAGTTTCAAAAGTCAGTGAACAATAACTAAACACTTTTTAATTTTTTGCAAGTTAATTAGACTAATTTATTATTTTGAGGATGACATCTTTATCTAGACCATATTAGCCACAAACATTCACAAAGGTACACATATACCAGTTGTCATACTGGACAATTCTACATTACATAGAGCTCTTTTTAGATAATATTTTATTTTCTCAAATGATCATATTAGTGTTATTGTAAATTACAATAACTAGTGTATATAAAAAGAGTAAGTATATGAATTTTAAATGAAAGTAATGTTAATTAAAATAACATTTGCCAAATTCTATAGGGAATGGACTGTGTTTGTTTAGTTTTATATGTTATCTAGTTAACTCATATTAAAATTTTTATTGTTAAACTAAAGTCAGTTGGTTATTTACATATCATCAGTACTTTAATATTAATTTATATTTCATTTAAATTTTTTCATACAATGTATTTTGATCATATTCTTCCCCACCAGATCCTCTCTACCAAACTTCAATATCCCCCCCACATCCTTCTCTACCCAACTTCGTATTCTCTGTCTCCCTGTCTTTCTAAAAAAAAAAAAAAAAAAAAAGAAAATTAAAACCAAAAAAGGTAATACAACAAAATTAAAAATTATGTGTGTGTGTGTGGGTGTTTGTGTGTGCGCACGCATGAATATCTCTCATTCTCTGCCAATTGTCCAGTTGTGGGATTCTGTGTTAATTACCATCTACTACAAGAATCTTCTATGGTTAGAGTTGAGTAATGATCTACTCTATGGGTATAGAAATATGTCCTATGTCCTATGACCCATCTGGTCTAAGTTCTTGGCTACTTTAGAAGTCAGGCAGGGTTTCCATCTCATGGAGTGGGCCTTAAATACAAATCAAAAAGTGGTTAGCTGCTTCTATAACATTTGTGCTACGATTGTACCTGTATTTCTTGCAGATAGACCTCTATGTTGGTGACAGTTTGTAGCTGAATGATATGAATGACTGTTTTTCTCTTCTGATAGTATGCTGAGTACCTTCATGCACCATGAACTCTAGTCAGTAGTGCTGAAGCTTTAGTTGGGCACTGGATTAATTTTTTTATGTTCAATAAATAAGTCATTTGTGTCTTCAGAAATAGGGCCTTACAATCAGGTGACTGAGAGTAACTAATAGCTAAGGCAATTTACTGTGATCTTTGGGGACCTATGGGACCTCTTTTGCCAATGAGTCAACAAGATGTAGCTCATTCCTGGCACAGAAGGTTTTACTTGATGTCATAAGATGTGTAGCTGGGGCATTATCTCTCCATTATACAGTGACTCCACTTAAATACCTTTTATATATTTTAGGAACCATCTATAATGAATATACTATTATTATGTATTTACTTTAAAAAATGATTAAATTGCGGCAGAAATATGCTTTTTTGAGAGGAAATATAAAATTTTACATTTTCTCAACAATTCTGTTTATTTGAACTTTAATAATCCTGATGAAGTGCACTTGTCTGAAGTTTCGCATGCCTCCAGATATTTTGCATGTTGCCTGATGTGGTCAGTAATGAAGTGGCAGTGCAATAGAAACTATGATAATAATCATCTTGTAATATAAAAAAGAGGAATTTCCTTTTCTGTACAAGCAGCTATGAAGTTATTATGGTGTAACTGCCCATTTGAAAGAAACCTGTCATCCTTTGCTTGATTAGGATAGAACTTCACAAGACAGTTCACATAGTATGCCTGAAGACAGAGCATTAGGTTGTAAATTGGAGCAAATACTGACATAAATTTGTATTTTCCAGGGTTTTTCATAAGACAAACCAGTGCTCCACGACTTCCCATGGAATGACAAAGTCATTTTTTCTGGGTCCACTGGAAAATTGGCATTCATGATATAGGGAAATCTGCTCTGTTATATAAGAATATATTCTATAATGAGTTTTCCAAGGATATTCAGTGGCATTCTTGTAAAACTCAGCACCAATGCTGAATTCCTAGCTGTCATCTTTAATATTGGAGCTACAGAGGCTGGTATCCACAGCAATAAAAACAAGGCCATGTTCTGTGGCAGCTTGGTAATAGCTAGACTTTGATACGAAATTTTATTCTGTGCAAGTCAATCCAGATAGCCAATAGAGTGCAGGGCACTTTCCACTGTCAGCCTGTCATGATAGGTAGGTAGGTAGACAGCAAATCTGATTTTGTGTTTCAGTTCAACACTGTCAGGTTCAAAAACTTTCTGCGTTCAGGATAAGATTTAGCTTCTTTGAGGTGGTAATCTTCTCCACTTCCAGGGCATAATCAAGCAGCGGGATGACTGGGAAGTGCTGTTTGACGAAGTCTTTGAGGATCTGCACGCACATATCTGGATTGTTTATCGACTTCACTCGGTGGCTGATGCCCATGATTAGTTTTCCTTCCTTCTTCATCTTGTTCACAAACTCCATGGGGATAATGCCACTGTCAAACGCTTTACTGAACATCTTCGCTGCTGCATCCAAGGCACCCCCAAACCGATCTCTGATGGTGAGCAGTCCTGATGTGAGGCTGGAGACCAGGTCCTTTCCAGGCCGAGCACAGATGATGGTGTTGTGGGCCCCAGAGACAGCCGGCCTGTGATCAGCTGTCACCATCAGGCACATCTCAATGAACTGGCAGGAATACTTGGGTAACCTTCTCTGGAACCAGAGGAGGCCGAGGACGCCACCAATGCCCATCTCTTCCTTGAAGACCTCAGTAATGGGCATGTCTGCATAAATGAGCTCCTGTCCTCGCTCATCACAGATGCTGGTCATGAATGAGGCAGGTTTGCAGATCAAACCCGGCTCCCTGGCCCAAGAGTAATCCATGGGCACTGTTGGAGGTGGCACTTCCTGAGCAGGTACAATGACTCCTTTGGCCCCAAGATCTTCATACACGGACTGAATGATTTCTCCAAGCTCATCGAAGCTTCGGGGTACAAACATTCCTGCCTCCTTCAAGGCCTGGTTCTTGGCTACTGCGGTTTCAGAAGCCTGGTTGGCACAAGCTCCAGCATGGCCAAACTGGACCTCAGAGGAGAACATGGTAGCACAGGTCCCGATGCACCAGCAGACCACTGGCTTGGTGAGGCAGCCCTCCTTGATGCCCCGGCAGATCTTATACTCCTCTGTGCCCCCTATTTCCCCAAGAACTACAATCATCTTGACTCCTGGGGTGTCCAAATGTTATCCTGAACATGGATGGTTTCATTGGTGTTGCCTTTGTAGACATGCTTAGGAACTGTGGCTCCTTCACCCGGGAAGAAGCTGATGAATATGTTGACATTGGAGCCCTCAATGGCATCTTTGTGCTAGGAAGGAGTATGGGCTTCATTGGGCATTATCTTGATCAGAAGAGGCTGAAGCAGGGGCTGTATCGTCACCCATGGGATGATATTTCCTATGTTCTTCCGCAACACATGAGCATGTAACTGAGTCAGGAACCCTGCTGTAGTAAGAGGAAGACAAGCGCTCCCTACTGAGTAATAACGGACAGACAGCTGGAAGCAGAGTCCATCATAGGCTGGGCCTGGAACAGAAATAGCTATTGATGTACAGGCATGGAAGACCAACACCTACAGGCTAGTACCCATTCAGTCCACACAAAGAAGCTTTATATATATATATATGCATAGAAATTGAAAAACAATACTTGTGACATTTGCTCTGCTACCTGCTATATCTATTATATGGAAGAATCTAAGCACTGTCAGAATAGTGTTCTTCTAGGGCCTTATGATATTGCTTTCTTTTTTTAATTAGTTAAAAATTTATTTTTCCTTTGGAGGAAGGGAATGCAACTTTTAAGACTTCAAGATACTGTCTGTCTATAGGACCCACTGACATCTGGTGTCCTAATTTCCATTCATCTTCACGCAACACGAAGAACACTGTATTAATCTGATTTCTAAGGATCTTTTTTTTCTGTGTTATGTGTTAAGGGGTTATTTAGTATCCCACTGAAATGTTCTGTGTTACAGATCAATGTCTACCTATGTCAGGGGGAGGGGTGGGACCATTGCATCCTTAGCCATTGTCACCCATATGTGGAGTAGTAACTTAAATGTAAAGTTGTAACATACTAGTGTTTAAAATGGAAACTCGAGCAAAAAGCTGTAAAATGTCTTGTGTCTCATGTTCCGTGTTTATGCAGCTGATTTGTCTGTTACTGAAGTGTGGGTCCAAAGACTCATACAACTGTTTTGCATCTGTAACCCACAAAGATTCTGGGCAGCTGCCACCTCAGTCTCTTCTCTGTATTATCATGTTTGGTTTAAATAAACTATACAGTAACAGTGAAAAAAAAAACTTTCTGCGACCTCCAAAGTACTTGTTGCTGGAAATCTGTTTCAATGCCATTCTTGTCCTGTCCATTTGCGACTTCCTGTTTGGTCTGCACCAAACAGCAGCAGATTTTGATGAGAAGTTCTTGGGAAATGGTGAATATGCTGTTTTTATAAATGGCATACTAGAAAATATTACAGCTGCTTAATATATATATATATATATATATATATATATATATATATTATTCATGGAGGAAAACATGAAGCCACCAGTCTATACTGTCCTCATTTCAGTTTGTACTTCTAACAGTACATCATATTGCATTTGCACATATACATGTACAAATTTATACATATATATGTACACTGTACAAATCTGTACATGTGCATATACAAATTTATATATATATATGTACCCTGTATAAATTTGTTATAGACACACACACACACACACACACACACACACACACACACACTCACACACTCACACACATACACACACTGAAACTGGGATTTGCCCCCAGTGGTAACTCTGTATTTTAAAGAATGAGTGATTTAAAATAATAACATTTAAATTTCTGTTAAACATTATACATTTTTGCAATTATACAGAAAGTCATCCTTATGCTGAAAACATCTTGGTAAGATTTTTACACACCACAAAACACATCTACATCTAAACATAAATTCCTTTTTCTAAATATGTACATACAATTGTGGAATATTAATGCTTGTCTTTGTTTTCAATATCATAGCTTATAAGGTGAAATAACATCTGTGGTCATGAAGAGGAGCATGCAAAGGGATATGTCAGCACAAGATTCAACTCAGAGCATGTCAACTGAAAACAGCAAAATGTAGAATGTGTGCAGAAAGCTGTGATTGTTCAAGCTAGAAATGACATCCAAGGAGATTGACATACTTCAATAGATCGTTAAGGCAGCAGACAGTGGTGAGTGGTGAAGGAAAAACATGATTTGCCTGTGTACTGATGCTGTAAATTGTGAATGAAAGAGGAAGATGACAGTAAGCTGTTTACATAAAGCCCCTGGCAGAGGGGGCAGCCACTTAAGCAACTTCACGACCAATTTTGTGCATGCCGCACATGCTCACTCCCGTCCTGAAATGGACGATTGCATAGATACATAACTATGAATTGCTATGTTCCTTTGACACCATTGCCATGATCAGAAATCTTTGAAATAAAAGGAAAAAATTAGGAAACAATTTTACAGAATAGCATTCACTAACTTTTGTTTTATCTTCTAGTTGTAGTGACTGAACCCTAGTTCTACCATTTTACATTTTAAACTAAAATTTATTATTTAGTTTTTCAAGCTTAAATTATTTTCTTCATAAAATAAGTATTTCAATAGTGTGGTGATATTTTATCTGTGTTCCCCAATAAAGCTTATGTGAGAATCAGAAGAAAAAGCCAGCCACTATACTAAACATAGAGGTCAGGTAATGGTAGCACATGACTTTAATCCTAGCATTGGGAGGCAGAGAGTCATCTGGATCTCTGTGAGTTCAAGGCCACACTGGGAACAGAGCCAGGCATGGTGGCACATGCCTTTAATTCCAACACTAGTTAACCATAAAGGTCTGGAGCTCTGTACAGTCAGACAGGTAGTGAGTGACAGAGCTGGCCAGAAAGAGGAAGTGATTTAGTTGGGTGGAGAGAGGAAGTGAGATGGCAGGGACAGAAAGGCATATTGGCATGGGTATACAGGAAGTAGGTCTCTTTGGAGGCTGAAGAGTCGGTAAGGTGAGGATGGCTGTGGCTTGTCCAATTCCTCTGATCTCTCAGTTTTCATCCCAATATCTGGCTCCAGTTTTTTTTATTAATAAGACCATTTAGCAATTTGCCTTACATAATAGGCTGGACATATATTAGTTAATATTAAATAAAAGAAGTTATACAAAATATTTACCAGAACATGATAATCAACAAGTGAAAAAAGACTATCTCTTCAATGTAATAACTTACAATATAGATATCCTACTATTACACAGCAACTTAAAACATGATATAGACTTTATATAACCAGGTATCACACTAAAATTCTAATGAATATAGTCTAAATGTGTCTGTTAAGGTTAGAAATAATTTTCTCAAATTTTGTAGAGTTTATATGACAATTATAGAATGAATAGCAAAGATAATTTGAGATGTGTTATATCACTTCTCTGAAATGAGAACGTGGTGCATTTCACCACATTCTTCACTTTACTTGAGTAGTATAGTCTCTTTCAAGTTTATAGAATGCAATTATGAACTAAAGTCTAGATTTTGGAACTCACTAATGGAAATATTAGCCATAAGGAAGGTCATTTTTTATATAAGACTCTATCTGGAAAAACCTGAGTAATTCAGGATTTGTTTAACATGAACTTAGATATAGAAGACAAACAAGTGTCTTTGAAACACGTCAGTATATTCTGTGCTTCAACTTAGAGCAAAATAAGGTGCTGTTATTAAAAATGTCAACTTTTATGTTGGTGCACTTAAGATATTCATATCTGGCAGTATTACAGCTACTGTGTGCCTAAACTAAAAATAAGTATCAACTTAATTAAGAGGATAAAAGTAACATCATTTTGACATATGCATTCATCACCCAAATACCCAGATAACAGAATAAACTCTCCAAAATTTACTGTTAGTGACACATTAGCAGACAGGAGTCCTCTGATTAATTAGGTCAATTACCAAAGGAAATTATTCAGTCATTAACTCAATTGAGTGTGAAGAAATTCTAAATAATTCATAAAGGTAAAACACTGGTTTTTAATCTGTGTTATAAATACAGAATTGCTATAGATGTATCCCAATACTGTATAATCTGCAAAATCTATTATCTAGGAGATATCTTTAAAAATGAAGTACAGAAAATATAGAATTATATGAAATAGATGTAATATACATGGAATAATAAGTTATAGAAACTTATTTAGGTTTATTTTCATTTATCTGATTAAAATATAAATATGTAGTTGAGATAAACTGTTATGTATACTTTATTTATTTTTTTTAATTTTATAATTAATTTAATTTTACATATCACCCACGGATTTCCCTGTCCTCCCTCCTCCGCCCCCCCTCCCCCCAATCCACTCCTCATTCCCACTTCCTCCAAGGCAAGGACTCCCCTACGGATTCAGCTCATCCTGGTAGATTCGGTTGAGGCAGGTCCAATCCCCTCCTCCCTTCACCTAGGCCAAGCAAAGTGTCCCAACATAGGCCCTAGGTTCCAAAAAGCCAGCTCATGCACTAAGGACAGGTCCCGGTCCTACTGCCTGGGGGCCTCCTAAATAGTTCAAGCTAATTGACTGTCCAGAGGGCCTGATCCAGTTCCATGGGGGCTCCTCAGCTATTGGTTCATAGTTCATGTGTTTCCACTAGTTTGGCTATTTGTCCCTGTGTTTTTTCCAATCATGGTCTCAATATCTCTTGCTCATATAATCCCTCCTCTCTCACACCCATTGGACTCCTGGAGCTCCACCTAGGGCTTGGCCGTGGATCTCTGCATCTGCTTCCATCAGTCACTGGATGAGAGTTCTATCATGACAGTTAGGGTGTTTGGCCATCCGATCACCAGAGTAGGTCAGTTCTGGCTTTCTCTCGACCATTGCCAGTAGTCTATTGTGGAGGTGTCTTTGTGGATTTCTGGGGACCTCTCTAGCATTTTGCCTCTTTCTATTCCCATGGGGTCTTCATTTATCATGGTATCTCTTTCCTTGTTCTCCCTCTCTGTTCTTGATCCAGACCTTCACCAACCACACATCTGACAGAGGGCTGATATCCAGAATATATAAAGAACTCAAGAAATTAGACATCAAAATGCCCAACAGTCCAATTACGAAATGGGCTATAGAGCTAAACAGAGAATTCTCAACAGAGGAAAATCAAATGGCTGAAAGACATTTAAGGAATTGCTCAACATCCCTAATCATCAGGGAAATGCAAATCAAAACAACTCTGAGATACCACCTTACACGTGTCAGAATGGCTAAAATCAAAAACACTGAAGACAGCTTATGTTGGAGAGGATGTGGAGCAAGGGGAACACTCCTCCACTGTTGGTGGGAATGCAAGCTTGTACAACTACTTTGGAAATCAATATGGCACTTTCTTAGAAAATTGGGAATCAATTTCCCCCAAGACCCAGCTATACCACTCTTGGGCATATACCCAAGGAATGCTCAATCATACCACGTGGGCACTTGCTCAGCTATGTTCATAGCAGCATTGTTTGTAATAGCCAAAACCTGGAAACAACCTAGATGCCCTTCAACTGAAGAATGGATAAATAAAATGTGGTACACAATGGAATACTACTCAGCAGAGAAAAACAATGACATCATGAGGTTTGCAGGCAAATGGATGGATCTAGAAAAAATCATCCTGAGTGAGGTAACCCAGACTCAGAAAGACAAACATGGTATGTACTCACTCATAGGTGAATACTAGATGTAAAGCAAAGGATGACTAGACTGCTACTCACAACTCCAAGGAGGCTACCTAGTAAAGAGGACCCTAAGAAAGACACAGGGATTGCCCAATGACAGAGAAATGGATGAGCTCTACATGAGCAAACTGGACGTGAGTGGGGGTAATGAAGGGCAAGGGTCAGGGGAAAGAGAGCTTAGGGGAGTGGGAGATTCCTTTACGTATACTTATACATGGACTTTTCAGATAATTTATGTATGCAGTAAAATATAGCAAAGCTGTTTATGATGAGTATGTCAATTGTATCTTTAGAATTATAATACATAGAAATTAGGTACTTTGCTCATGACAGTATAGCAGTCAGTGGTAAGGAAGGAACACAATCCATCTTCAGTCTTTAAATATAGCATTAGACTCATTCACCAGGGAGGTTTCTGCATAATTGCACCAAAGACCTTCAGAGGCTCCTTTGAGACAGCCCAAGTTATACTTGTAACTTCATGTGAGGCTAATTACTCATAACTGATAGCTTTAAGAAAGTGCCTATGTTCTTGTGCTTCATATCCCGACTAAATGTTCCTTTTCTGTTCCAATTCATTTACTTATCTATGGTTCTCAGTTGCCACCAAGGTCAATGAAACACAAATATTGCTAAGCATATATGTATAAACCAAATGTATGCCCTTTATTTCCCAGATCTAATCATTTTTTAAAATTATCAAAATGTTAAAAATGTTGATATCTTATTCTCTGGCCATAAAATATTTTTGTTCTTAAGCATTTAGTGATATCTTATAAGATAAAACTAAGTTTCCTGTAATGATGCTTCACTCTTGGGTCTTGTTATATGTTTCAACTAACTGGACATCATCCTTCCTTATAAGGCCATTGCATATTTTGAATACTCTTTTTTAAAGAAGTATTTACTTCTCTGCCTTGCTTTGTCAATTTTTTATGTATATTTTACAGAGCAATTATAGAAAGTGGATTTGAGAAAAATATAGTATCACACACTGCTTAATAAAGGTCGACTTAAATTCAGAAAAGTTATCAATGTATAAATCTGAATGATATCTCTATTTTATGACATTTTAGAATTTATATTTCATTTGGCAGTTGTTGTAAAGGTATTCAATAGTAAAAACAAAAAATGCATGTATGTAAGAGAATGTATTGGATGGGAATAGATGCTTTCAGAGTATACTGACATAAATGGTTTCTTCTGGAAGTGTACATACGAGAAATATTTAATAGACACAATAGGCAGTGTGTGTGTGTGTGTGTGTGTGTGTGTGTGTGTGTTGAATGATAATAGAGATCATAAATTTTGAAGGAAGATGAAGGACATAAAGGAGTTGGAGGGAGAGGGAAGAGCAGGAGTAATGTAGATGTAGGGCTCATGTAAAAAATCCTGATAAAATAAAATAAAATAAAGATTTATTTAAACTTAAAATGTATTTTCCTTCTGTTCCTTCAAGGGTTGATAATGACAGGATTTAGACATTCATCCTTATAAATGCACATTCAATTTTCAACTCCTACAATTAAATTTGATGTTGCTGACTGAACTAATTGACTTTTTTCTTCTATTAACTGTTAATTGCAAAGGAGATTCACAATTATAATAAAATTCACAATTACAATAGAAATATCTAATTGTCATCAACTTAACATGTGAGCAAAATTGGTCTTGCTAATAGCGAGGCAGTTATGTTTTATTTGCCTCCTGTAATGATGGGAAATGGAATACACACACTAACAAATTACTTATTTTTAAAAAATAATTAGCCCACACCTAACTTTTACATTACAGAAAATAAAAATAATAAAAGAATAAAGTAAGTTGTAAAATTTTGTGTGATAACTGACATGGTCACTTTAACATCCATTTTGTCTTTTTATGGTTGACATAAAAAATACTGACACACAGTTCATGAATGGCAAAAGACAGCAACATGAAGATGTAGAATCACATGTTTTTCATGCCTAACCATATTCATTCACTTGTTCTCCATGCCTGCAACTAAACAGTACTGAGACAAAAGTGGAGAGTACATGGTTTCTAAACTCAGCTTTTATAAAGCATCATCTTGTATTATGTGCATATTAAAAGTGATTCTGCTACAGTCTCAGTACAGGAGATCAGAAGTCATGGCAATAAAATTTCACATCAAACAAATGTCCAACTAGTATTGGGAAATATTTATAATGGGTCTGAATGAAACCTAGAGTATGCTGCTACCTATCAGATAGACAGGATTAAAGAATTGGAACCTATGAAGAAATGCCTTCCATATTTTGGGGAAATATAATGCAAATATGTTTTGTGGAAAATAAATATAAATTGTAACTAACTATATATGGTGGTTTGAATGAGAATAGCCTCTATATGCTCATATGTTTGATTGTTAGGTTCCCAGATTATGACTATTTAGAAAGGAATAGGATGTATGGCCTTGTTGGAGGAGGTGTGTCATAATGGGTGGGCTTTTGGATTTAAAAAGAAACAAAAACCTCCCCATGCCCAGTGGTGCTCTCTCTATGCCTCCACCATGCAAATAAGATATAAGCTTTCATATAAGGCTCCAATGTCACGCCTGCCCTACCTGTCATCACACTTCCTGACATAATGGTCATGAACTAACCCACTGAAACTGTAGGCAAGGCCTCAATTCAATGCTCTCTTTTTAATGCTGCCTTGGTCATGGTGTTTCTTTGGAGCAATACAACATTACCTAAGACACTATCATTTGGAGGACCAGTAGAAAGGAAAAGAAGTAAGTTTTAACAGAATTTTTGGAATAGTATTGCTAAAGAAGGATACACTGAACTAAACTCTAAAAGTTTCCAATTATTTAGAGCAAAATTTATAAAAAGGAAGTAACTTTAAATATTTATGCTGATATCCATAGATTTGTGCTGCTCCTAACCTTGGTCAGAAAACTTTCTTGTTTAGTGTAGAGACTCCTTACTGCTCTAACTGATGAGAATAAATGACTCTGAGTGTTCAGCCATAATTGGGATATCTCTATCAGCTTTCTTCTACTCTTGTCTCAAGGAACATTGAGAAAGAGAAGTGGTATCTTAGTTACTTTTCTATTGATCTGACCAAGGCAACTTGTAAAAGAAAGCATTTACTTGTGGACTTGCTTATAGTTTTCAGGTGAATTTAAGACCATCATGGCTGATAGCATAACAGTAGGCAGTCATGTAGCTGGAGTAGTAGGTGAGAGGTTTCAAGTTGAGAGATTGACCAGGAGAGAGAGAGAGAAAGACAGAGAGACAGACAGAGACAGAGAAAAAGAAAGAGACAGAGAGACAGACAGAGACAGAGAAAAAGAAAGAGACAGAGAGAATGATTTACAGGGAATGGCATGGACTTCTTAAACCTCAAAGCTTACCTCCAATGACTTACCTCCCCCAACTAGGCTACACCTCCTACTTCTTCCCAAAGAGTTCCACCAACTGTAAACAAGCATTCAAGTATTTGAGCCTGTGGGGGGAGGGCAGCCACTCTCATTCAGACCACCACACTACAGTAGTCTTTCCTAACTCACAGTCATAAAAATGAAGCTAATCACAAAAATTAAAGTCTTTGACCCATTTTATAGTTTCTTTCACTTATAAATGATAAGTAAAGCATTAGTTATGACGAATTAGTTTTTCCTAACAGTCAACTTTGTTTGGGATTAAAGACCAACCTGGGCCTAACTATTTTATATAAATAACATTTTTGTATAATTTTTGTTTGACATTTTTGAGGCCACAATAGCTTATAAACTTCAAAATTGAGTGCTATATTATTTAATTGTTAAATAAACTGAAGAAATTGGTAATATATGAATCTTTGCTTCTTAAGAGTATTTCTTACATAACAGAGTAGTGCCAGCATTTCTAATTCTTTAGCCTAATATTTGAAGGCTGAGAGGTTTTTATAATTAAAATAATTTACTCTCACATTTTCAGAGCAGAACATGCATTAATTATTATTTGTTATTCATCACAATTAAATGGTTATTAGCTCTTCAAATGATTCTAGGAGAATATTTAAAAATATCTAAAGTTTACACTAAAATATCTTACAAAGAGATTTATAACCACATTTTCATTTAGTGCTTTTGAACTTTTTATCCCCAGACTTATGAAATACAATGAAGGCAGTTCTAAAAGGCAAGTTCATAGCTAGTGACTACATTTAAAAAAAGAAAGATCATGTTAGCAACTTAGCAGGACAACTGAAAAACTCTAGAACAGAAGGAAGAAATAACACCCAAAAGGAGTAGAGATGTGATGGATGAATATTCTTGGTTGTCAACTTGACTATATCTGGAATTAATTAAAATCCAAAATTTAGGCACACATGTGAGGGATATTGCTCAAATGTGAAGTGTGAAGATCCATTTCTAATCTGGATATTTAAGTGTGAATATCCACTTCTTATCTGAGCAAGGCCTTCTGCTAGAAACATATACAAGGACACTGAAGAAGGAAGATATGCTCTTTGCCTGCTTGCTCTCACCTCACCAGCTAGTCCATCCTTCACTGGCCTTAGAACCTACTTCATTGGGATTGAATGGATACTGAAGAATATCTGAAACATGCAACCTTGTGAACTGAACAACTACTGGATTCTTGGACCTTCCATAAATGGGCAGCAATTGTTGAATTAGCTGGACCACAACTTTTAAGTCATTATAATAAATCGATTTATTATAATGATATGATAGTATACATAAGTGACACTAAAAATTCCACCTGGAAACTTCTATAGTTGATAAAAACTTTCAACAAAGTAGTTGGATAGACAATTATCACACAAAAATTGTTAGATCTTAAATACAAATGATAAATGTACTAAAAAGAAATCAGAGGAGCAACATTTGTCACAACACCCTCAAAAATATAAAATATCTTGAGGTACCATTAAAGAAGAAAGCAAAAGACTTGTATGATTAAAACTTTAAGACATTGAAGAAATTAAAGGAGATATCAGAAGATGGAAAGATCTCAAATTGTACTAGAGAGCTAGAGTAACAAAAAAAGCGAAGTAGTGGAAGAAAGGCAGATACATTGATCAATGGAGTCAATCTGAATCTCATAAATAAACACACACACTTGCAAACACCTACTTTTGATAAAGAATAGAGAGATACATAGCAGAAAGAAGACAGCATCTTCAGCAAATGGTGCTGGCCAAACTGTATGGCTGCATTTAGAAGAATGCAAACAGATTCATATTTATCACCCTGTATAAAATGCAACTTCATATGTATCAAAGACCTCAAAATCAGGGCATATATAATGAAACTGATAGAAATTAAGTAGGAAATAGTCTTGAACTCACTGTCACAGGGAAAGACTTTCTGAACGCCAAGAGCACAGGAATTAAGAAAAATAATTGATAAATGAGACCTCATGAAGCTGAGAAGTATGTAAGGAAATGTTCAACATTGTTAGTCATCAGAGAAATACAAACCAAAACAACTTGAAATTTTATTTTACACCAGTAAGAATATCTACAATTAGTTAAAAAAAAAAAAAAAGACAGCTCATGCTGGCAAGAATGTGGAGTAAGGAGAACACTCATCCATTGCCCACCCACTGGAGTACAATCTTGGACAGCAACTAGGTAATGAGTGTGGTGATTCCAGTATACACAAGATTTTCCAACACCATTTTAAAATGATTCTGTCTTCTCCTCAATGCATATTTTTGGTATCTTTGTCAAATATCAGGTAGATATAATTATATTGATTTATAAATGGATCCTATATTCTATTCTATAGATTTTTTATGTGTGTGTATATGATTGTGTGTGTGTATGTGTGTGTGTGTGTGTGTGTGTGTGTGTGTGTGTGTGTGTATGTGTGTCAGTGCCAAGCTAGTTTTATTACTATGGCTCTGTATTATAACCTGAAATCAATCAGGTATAGTGCATAATGCCTCCCATGGTATTCTTTCTCTTCAAGGTTGTTTTGGCTTTCTTTTCGTGTTTCTACATAAATTTCAGTATTTTTTTCAATGTCTTTCAAGAACAATTTAGACATTCTGACTGAAATTCCATTGACTGTGGATGAATTTTCAGTAGCCTGGCCAGTTCACAGTATTTATTTCTCCAGTTCATGAGAATGGGAAAACTTCCATCTTCTAGTGTCTTCATCAGTTTGTTTCTTCAAAGTGTTTTCAATACAGAGGTCTTTCTTTTTACCAGGTTTATTCCTAAGTGTGTGTGTGTGTGTGTGTGTGTGTGTGTGTGTGTGTGTGTGTGTATAGTGAATGGGTTTATGTCTTTGATTTCTTCTTCAGTATATGTGTCATCAGAAAGACCACTGAAATTTTGTATGTTAATTTTGTAACAGACCACTGAAATTTTGTATGTTAATTTTGTAACAGACTTTCCTGAAAGTGTTACAATCTAAAATGCAATCTGTCAGGCAAAATATGACACTGTGAGCAATAGGGGCACTACAATTATGCAGCTAATAAATGTCTCTGTGGTTTTATGTGAACCCTCTGATAGGAGGGAATCTGTGCCTGGGAAAAGTAAGCCTGATCAAAAACTGGCTCCTGAAGAGATATAGGCCCTATCTGGGAACAAGCTACTATTGTTTAGCTAAATTATAGTAGTATCAAACTCACATCTGTGTATCTACTGTTACACCCGTAGACAATGCTGCTCTCAGATTTGATCAGAGAAAGTTCTCTTCGTGGTACAGAAGTTAATGCACAAAGTCATCGTTGAAGAAGATGCTAAGAAGAGGTGACAATGTATCCATAGCATCCCACAGAACACATGTGGGACTCAGCTAAGAGGAGTCCAAACTCTAGGCAAACAATGATGATTAGAGTCCAAAAAAGCAGTGGCAAAAGAGCAGGTTGTAGGAAAACACATTTTATATAAGTGAGAATTTTATGTAGAAAAATATGTCTATTTGTTTTAATGATAACAATAAAGACTCACTAATAGTGGAAATGTATAGACTAAGTAAATATAAGTTATATATAGATACATCATAAGTATACAATTATTAGGTCTTGGATTATTATAATTGTGACTTTCTTTGTAATAAAATGTGAGTCTACCAATTATACATTTGATATTACTACTGAATATATGTGTAAATATTTATATGTTAAAAATCCTTATTTTATGATCATATTAAAAATATCTTTGTTTTTAGGATATAACTAACTAATGAAACAACCAAGTATAAAATAATACATAATATATGATTTAGATTATGAAATGTACATGGAATCAATATAAGTCTAGATTAGTCTAGGGTTAATAATTCCATTAGCTAAATGAAATGTGTCATGATACCAACTGGCCTATGTGATAAATGGATTTGAAATTCTCCATAATAGAAATCTTCACTGTACCTTTGATACAAAAATTTCACCATAGGTGAGAAGATAATGTGTCAATTAGTTAAGAATATCTGACTACTGAAGAATTGATAAAGTGAACTGTGGATGACAATTATGATCCTCAAATGTTGCTTTTATATGAAGCTAAGTCTACTCAATACTGAAAGACACATTGATTGGTTATAAAAAAAAAGTGTGTAAGTTACTTTTGTAACATTTTATTCACAGAAGGGTAAAACTTCAAGTCTGAATGGTCCTCATGAAGTTTTCTTTAAAGTGACACAAATGTAATCACTAGGTACTAAAGAAAACAAGAAGGATGTGGGTGAAATCATCACATCTTTATAGCACCTGTGGTGCCGCCCCATCTGTCTCAAAGTTCCGAGCTTTGAGATGTTTAATTAGGCTCTTCGGATGTCAGCTACATATTCTAACTCCATACTGTTATTGACATGCAGGAGCTTAAAGTTTCAAATAAAAATATCAAACTGCATATTTATCTGCCAAGAGACAGAATCTTCTATGTAATCTACGACAGGAAATCTGTACCTGTGAAATCTCAACAATATAGTTGCCTAAACAGGTCCTTAAAATGACAGGAAAGAAAAGGGGACCTAATATTAATAGAGTATTCATATATGAAATTCTCAATAAATAAATAAAATTGTAAAAAATAAGAGAAATTTGGGCTCCAACTAATGGGAAAAAAACTGATTTAGGAATGAAAGAACTTTTTCTCTCACGGAACAATAAAAATACAATATAAAAATAAAAGGGTTATCTAAAACATCTCTAAAGTAGAAATCATTATAATATTTCAATCAAAAGAAATTTTGTATTGTACTTTCGTTGGGCTGATAATTTTATTCCTGCATATGCTTATTTTATTTTAAAGACCTCCTCTGTCAGTACTAGAAGTTATCAGCACACATTAATAGCATGTCTGTCTCTTGGTGCCATGAAATTTAGAGAGCTGTAAATAGTACCTAATAAGGCTGGAGGGGTGTGGCTCAGCTCTTACATGCTTTAGCATTGCTCTTGGAGAGGACAAAGATTCAATTCCTAGTCCCCAGGAAACATGGCTCTTGAGTACCTGTAACTCCACCTTAGAGATTCCAACACCTTATGTGAGACTGTCTGCACTCACATGCATGTTTACACACCCACAGATTCATTTACATAAGCATACATATAATAAAAAATAAGCACATATCAAACTACTTTAGTCTTTTCATATTTACGCAAATTTACAGTGATTCTTTTCAGAATCCAGTTTGGATAAATCATGTTGATAATGACAAGATCAATAACTCAGCAGGGTGAGCCATTTCTTATTATATCTGCAATATGTTTAATTCATCAAAAGAAATGTGTGTGTAATTAACATGCTTTGTTCTCTGCCTTAGAAACATGCAAAAGATCTCTAGGAAATTCTGTCTGTTGGAAACAATTAATGAAATAAATGAATTACAAATTCCCCACCCACTTCACAGACCCAGGGCCTCATGGAATGCAAACTGGAACTCCAGCCAGGAACCTCCAGTGCCAGTTTACCTGCCTGCCCACCTGTCAGCCATTTCACCCACCTCCAAACTCAAGGACCACATAGAGCCAGAACTAGACCCCAGTTGGTTAGAGACCACCAAAGTCGGTCTTTTCCCCTCCTCTACTTCCCCTATCAGCCATGCTTTACAGCCTGGGCTTCAGAATCACAATGGAGCCCAACCCAGGACCTCAACAAGCAGGCATCCCCAGAGCGTCATGTCCACCTGAATACCTATTAGCCACCCTACCCTCCACTTGACTTCAGTAGCATATGGGGTCAAATCATGAGGTCCAGAGTAGTCCAAGACTTGAAAGTGATACAACCTGATAAATCAGGGTAACAGAAAAACAAAGATTTAAACACCCATACAGCAAAGACAAGAGCAAATAACCATATCAAGAAACACCACCACCAATCTAACTCCAGATACCAAAGTCTCATCACAAAAACACAAACAACATGAATAATGAAGATATTATATCTCCTCAGAAAGCAATTCAGTGGATGCACAAAGCTGTGGGCTCAAAGGAGCTATTATAAATACGTGCAAAAAAAACTCAAAGGGGATATCAGTAAATGCCTAAATGAAGATAGTGAAAACACAAACAGCTGAATAAAACCATGACTAAAATTCAAAATATGAACATAGAATTTAATAGCATGACAAGATTTCTGAAGACCAGCCAAACTGAAGTAAATCTCAAAAAGAAAATCTAAGGAATTCGAAGAAAAAGTTTGGAGAAACATTTCACCAACAGATTGGCTCAAATACATGTAGAAGAAGAAGAAATCTATGTCAAAGACGCAGAAAATATTCTCAACAAAATCATAGTAGAAAATTAACCAAATATAAAGAAAGCTATGCATCTCTTACTAGGTTCATAGAGAACACCAAATAGACATGGCTAAAAAATAAACTTCTCATGACACATGATAACTAAAACACTTATGTATAGAACAAGTAAAAGATATCAAAAGTTGCAAAAGAGAAAGACTAAGTAAGATTTAAAGGCAGAATTATCAAAATTATACCTGACTTCAATAGAGGCTCTGAAAGCAGAAGGGCCTGCACTGATGTTCTAAAAGTTCTGAAGGACAGCAGATGTCAGCCCAGATTATTATTCCTGGAAAAACTGTCAGTCATAATTAAAGGGGAGAGAAAAAAAGCTTTGTGATTAAAAGCAAATTAAAGGAATTTATTTCCACTAAATCAGCTCTAGGGAGTATACTAGAAGGAAGACTGAAGACTGACAAAAATGTTATATGGACCT